>NC_072733.1:141078699-141194465 GCF_026930045.1 Uloborus diversus | reverse complement strand
CTCAGATTGTCAACTTTTCGTTTTTCAACAGAAATTTAAAAACAAATCCAATAAGTTTGAAAAAATTATTAAATAATGAATCAAACGTCTAGAAAAAGATTTATATAGATTATACAGATTTAAATGATAGTAAATATCTCACAAATAAATGCATTTATAAAAAAAATCAAACTAGAAATTTACATTCTTTATCAAGTAACACACCCTTACTCCTTTTTTAGATATGCTTGATTAAAGCTGAAAAGATAAGGGGCGACTCACTAACCCCTTCTTATGGGGTAAAAAGAACATCTATCTGATTTTTTTTTATTATAATCGTTAAGAATATTTAAAGTATTATTTTAGAAAATAATGATGGATTTTTGTTTATCCATAATGCTTAAGATAAAAATAAATAAATAAGTTTATTTTTTTATTTATTGTTTCAAAACTTTTGTATAAGGTTTCAAAAAAGAAATGTTCCCCAATCGGGTCCCACTCACCAGTAATTATATATATATATATATATATATATATATATATATATATATATATATATATATATATATATATATATATATATATATATATATATATATATATATATATATATATATATATATATATATATATATATCTGTGTGTATGTGTGTGTCAGGGTAAGAGAATAGTGAATGGAAATTTTTGGCATTAAAGACTTTCTTACCTAAAATAGTACAGCAAAAAAAAAAAAATTTTTTTAAACTAATTTTGAAACTATTCTTTCATTGATTACACTCTAGAACCATTTGGATTCTGAACGATGTAAACTAGCATAAAGTAAGTATGGCAGTTATGTCTAAATGAAGAGAAAGAATTTCCTATTTGCTTTGTCCTCGCTGGCTAAAAAGGAAACTTTTTTATTTTGCTCATGTATTTTTGGAAGACAAATTTGAGTTTTTAACAAATATGAGGCAGTTGTTAGAAGGGCTCTGATCTTAACAGTCCTCTCTGGGTTTGTGTCAACCTAATGGTTGATAGTTTTAATTTGCAGTACACTCTATTACAAGAAATCACTGCAAACAATTAGAAACAAAAGATAAATTAGTAAGGTCAAATGAGTAAAGAAATCTCACATTAAGCTCTTTACTCGTAATTTTTAAAGACATATATAAACTGTTTAATTGAGTAACCAACTTGAGGAAAACATTGTACAGTAGTACTTTCTTTAAGGGACACCTCTGTTTAGGGGACATTTTTTCTGGTTCCAGTCCCTTTAAATAGGGACCTCCATGAATTTACCTCTGTTTAAGGGACCCTCTATTTAAGGAACATCCACAGAGAAAAATTACGTAAATTAGTCCAAAATGCATAAGAAATATTTAATTTATCGAAATATAGGTTCTTTTTGTACAAAAACCAACTGATAAGTTTGTCTTGACATTAACATAAGAGGAAACAATTATGTATTTTAATATTAAAGGTGAGATTAGCAATAAAGCTTTTCCCTCTCAGCAATTAATTCATATGGGTTCTGCTCTGATGTATAGTGCATTGCCCATAACAAACCATTGTTACATCGAACGCTGTTACATTGAATAGCATTGTAAGTTACATGACCTCAAATAAATCATATAGCAAATTCCTTAAAAATAATTTCTCTAAGTTACAAAACTGTGATTCTACTAATTTTTTTAATTCAATTTTTTAAATATTTTTTAAATTTGAATAGTTCTGAATTTTATTCAGTGTGTTGAAACATGTTCAATATTTTTTCTCAAATGATAATAGTTTATGTTTATTATGATATTGTACTGAGTTAAGTACACGGCATGCATCAATTCATATACCTCCGAACAAGGGATACCTTTATTTAAGGGACAAAAACTAAAGTCCCTTTAGTGTCCCTTATTGAGAGGTTATACAGCATTTATTTAAGTTATTTTAGTACAGCAAAAAATACATTCATGTTGGTAGTAAATAGCAATAAAAATTTCTTACTCCTTCGATAGTGATATTTCCGAGTCCAAAGCTCGATTCATTGAAGGAAAAACTCAAATCATGAAGTTCTAAGGGATTGGCCGATGGTACTTCGAGTGTGGCAATTCCATTTGATACAATTCTTCGGGCAAGGTTTTCAAGAAAACTTAAAACAGGGCGAGGGACTTCAACTACTTCATCCTCTGAAATATCTATTACCATGCCTTCTGTTTCATTACTTGAAATGCCTATATAAAATATGAAATATAGTATGAAATATAGTGTGTAATACAATGGGTCCAAAAACTCCTAGGCATCAGCTGTCTCCAGGGTGACTAAAAAATATACTTTGGAGAGTAGCTTATTAAGAACAACAGCATTTCAAAAGCCATATTACTCTGAATTTTTCTATAAATTCCGAGAAATAATTTGTCTAGCACCAAAAATAACTTCGTGGTTCCAAAGATTTCGCCATTTTTTTCTCCCTGTTGTATTTACATATGCATATATGCGTAGGACAAATTTCCCGTTGTTTTCAGTGTTGCATAAAAAAATAATGGTCCTAGTAAAGATTATGAATCCATTAATCACCTCTAAAAATCATTTTTTCACAAGTAAGCAGATTTTTTGTAACTTTTTTTTATTCAGCCATTGTCATCATCTGCAAAAGAAAAGGCTTAAGTCAAGTATTTTAACCAATTTCAAAATTGAAAAAATATTTTTACTCTCATTCATTAAAAACTTAATGCTCTTATTAATGAATTTTAGTAATAAAAAGTTTGCTTATTTTTGTCATAGGCACAGTGCAAAGGTTTTTTTTTAATCGAAAATGGTGACCTCCGAGCATAACAGAAAGGACATCTGACAGATTTTGCTTTAAGAAAGTACATACAACTTTCGAAGATAATTAAAATTTGACAAGTCTGTCATTTTAAGGAACAGTGCTAGATAAATTGACCTAAAATTGAAATAACATTCTCATTTAACCTACATAGTTTAAGTAAATGCATATGTAACAGAGAGACAAAATATGTTACCACTATATGACAAGTAACAAATTTCCAATTTGTTCATTTGAAAAAGCTTAGTCCTCTTAACAATTTCACTTTGCCCCACATTTCCCTATTATAATTTATGAAAGGGTCATGAGCTTATGGATAAGCTCATTTATTTTGCAATGAAAAGGGCGTTCTTGTAACGCCGAAACACGTGTCTGCAGTAATCTGTACTTTATACTTTTTAACGTTGTTATTTCTTTCATTACTACCCTTGGTCTATAGTCTCTCATTTTATCTGATGCTGTATTCCCCTTGTTGATAACATGCAAAAGTAAACAGTTAAAAAGTAAAAGTGGCACAGCTTTGCATAAATGCAATGAAACACTGAAGAAACTGCTTTTAACAAAATGTTACTACCGATTTATGCATTCCTAGATTCCCTTCTGAACAGTGCAGCAGGGAAGAATTTTTTTAAAAATCTGATTTGAAGCTGTGACAGAGAGCACATTCCAGCCTTTTCCCTTCTGTTACACATTGATGTCCCCCCTAATACTGCTATATTTCTTCTAATTAGTAAAAACTTTACAAAGTTACTACAAAATATAATTCTACTAATTAATTGTATTTTCTATCCCTCTATTTAAGTTTGAAGCTCTTTTATATGGTGACTAAAAAGAAAACTTATTTAAAAATTTGTAACAAAGAGGACAAATTAATTTCTGAAAAGTTTTTAAATTTTGAAAAACAAAAAGAATTATTTGTTTGAAGACAATCTCTGGAGATATATCATCAAAAACAATGTACCTTACTGTGTAAATAGAAATTTATGGAAAATCACTATATTTTAAAGTTTTTGAAACTTAAAAAAGCAGCATTTTTCAAGAGAGAAATCAAATTCAGAAATCTCTCTTATTCATCATAAATTTGAAACTTTATTACGCATATCTCTCAAAAACAACTATTCAATCCAGAATGTAGATATATTTCCTTCAAATTATGCCAAACACAGGGGTATTGCTTTAAGTTCACAAAATGACATAGTGGTTTCAGTTGGCAGGGAATGAGACAAAAAATATTAGTTTCCATGAGTCTCGTTAAGTTATTTAATGCTTCTGATACATGAATCTTATTTTTTTGTGTGATAATGTAACAGAATCTTTGAGTGGAATTCGTCTTATTCTTAAACTTGATTTTTTTTCTCGCTACACAAATGCTTTTTTTTCTCTCTCTTTTCCCCCTTTGATTTTAGATAGTTTCACTACATATAATGTGCACGAGCTCTCAGAGAATCTCATCTCAGAAAATAATTACAATTGAAAAAAAAAAAACATCATCAAAGTAGTATCAAATAGCTTCTAAATAGGCTATTATTCAAAATGTAAGCAAATGTTATTCTCTTTTTTTTTTTTTTTTTTGTAACATGATTGTTTTAAAATCCTTATAACAGTTGGAAATACTTCTTCTATATCAAATAATGAGGAAAAAAGAAAGTACATAAGAATGGAAATTCACAGTAAAATCTCATTACAGCGAATATCAACACAACGAAATATCTGTTTCAACGAAACAAATTTTCAGTTTGATTTTAATTGCTATTGCATTGCTTGAATTTCATTGCAATGAAATTCCCGTAACAACGAACAAAATTTGAGGTCCCTTGAAGTTCATTGTAAGGAAGGTTCGTTGTTGAAGTTCGTATTCTGTAATCCTATTTTGTTTAATTACTGCTTTTGATTTCTAAACATAAAATATTTCTATAATCAATGAAGAAATTGATATTATATTTAAATATTGACAAATGGTATTACTTGTTATAGGTCAAAAGAAGACGGAAAATTAAACATCTATTTTTAATAATCGCTATGCACTATTAATTAAAACATACAAACACCGGAATTAAAATACGTAAAAACTATTGAAACTTACTGAATTGAACGTAATTTACAGACAATAACAGTAAAAATACTCGAAAAGTCATCTTTTATGCTTTAAACTTCCAAAATTATCTTAAAAATAGAAAAATCAGCAAACACTAAATACGAAGAACAGCAATGGCGCCGGTCCACGCCCCAAATCTTTATATAGGTACGTAGCTACGTGGCAAAATCTGGTGCATCTTCTTCTCCTCGAATGTCGACACATTTTTTCCCCAAAAAATGCTATTGAGTTATCAGCAAATTATTGCTAAAACTTTTAGATCCACTGAATTTTTCTACACATTGATGTACCGTCTAATACTGCTATATTTCCTCAAAAAAAAATAAAACTTCACAAATTTACTAAAAATAATGATTCTACTAATTAATTTTATTGTAAAAACTTTTATTTAGTTTTGAAGCTTTTTTATGTTGTGAATAAAGAAAAACTATTTAAAAATTTGTAGCAGAGAAGACACAAGTTAATTTCTGAAAAGTTTTTAAATTTTGAAAAATAAGAAAAAATCTTTGTATGAAGACATCTCTGTATATATATAATCAAAAACAATGCGCCTTACTCTGTAAATAGAATTTTAAGGAAAATCACAAAATTTTTAAGTTTTTGATACATAAAAAAGCAGCATTTTTCAAGTGAGAAATAAAAATCAGAAATCTCTCGTATTCATCACGAATTTGAAACTTAATTTAATGCATATCTCTCAAAAACAGCTATTCAATCCAGAATTTCAATACATTTCCTTCAAATTATGCCAAACACAAGGGTATTGCTTTAAGTTCACAAGATAGAAATAATATTAGTTTCTATGACTCTCGTTAAATTATCTAATGCTTCTGACACATAAATATTATTTTTAGCTGTGATAATTTAACAGATTCTTTCAGTGAAATTAGTCTTATTCTTGCCCTTGATTTTTTTTCTTCTTCCGCTACACAAGTGCTTTATTTTTTATTTATTTTTTTTCCTATCTTTTTCCCCCTTTAATTTAACACAGCGTTTTATTACGTCATGTACACGAGCTCTCAGAGAATCTCATCTCAGAAAATAACTACAATTGAAAAAAAAAAAAAAAAAAAAACATCATCAAAGTATTATCAGAGAGCTTCTAAATAGGCTATTGTTCAAAATGGAAGTTAATGTTTTTTAATATTCTTTTTTTAACATAATTGTTTTAAAATCTTTAAAACAGCTAGAAATACTTCTTCTATGTCAAATAATGAGGGAAAAAGAAATTACACAAGAATTGAAATACAATGTAGTATCTCATTACAGCGAATACCAACACAACGAAATCTGTTCCAACAAAACTAGTTTTCAGTTTTATTTTAATTGCTATTACATTGCTTGAATTCCATTGCAATGCAATTCCCATAACAACGAACAAAATTTTTGCTCCCTTGAAGTTCGTTGTAAGAAAGAATCGTTGTTGAAGTTCGTTTACTGTATATAATATTTTGTTTAATTACTGCTTTTGATTTCTGAACATAAAATATTTCTGTAATCAATGAAGAAATTGATATTTATTTAAATATTGACAAATGATATCACTTGTTATAGGTCAAAAGAAGACGGAAAAATAAACATCTATTTTTAATAATCGCTACGCACTATTAATTAAAACATACAAACACCGGAACTAAAGTACATAAAAACTATTGAAACTTACTGAATTGAACGTAATTTGCAGACAGTAATAGTAAAAATGCTGCGTATGATCGAAAAGCCATCTTCTAAGCGTTTCACTTCCAAAATTATCTTGAAAACAGGCAGCTTAGCATACACTGAATACAAAGAACAGCAATGGCGCCGGTTCACGCCTCACGCCTTTATATACTAACTACGTGGCAAAATTTCGTGCCTCTTCTTCTCCACGAATATCGACAGATGCTTTTAACACAAAAAAAATGATTTTGAATTATCAGCAAATTATTGTGGAAACTTTTAGATTCACTGAATTTAGAATAATTTTTATTCAAAATGAAATGCGTTAAGAGCTTTCTTTCTGTATAATTGTTTCCAAATGGATTTATATCATGATGTCCGCTCAAGGCTCAGCTGGATTTTTTGATCAAATTTAAACCAAAACTTGAGCAACATGATTTTACAGTATCAATTATTCTATTTTGGTAATTTTTCCGAGAAGTACGCCAACTTTTGAGATGCTAATTTTTGAACTATCAAGATGTTCGAAGACTAAACTACGAGTATCTCGGTTTCTTTTAGACACAATTATAGATCCAGCTAAACTAGGGCGGCCATACTTCCTCAAATTTTGAATACATTTCCCAAATGTGTATTTTTTAGCTCTATGTCCCCAAAATTAGTGCTGGTTCTTAGGGACTCAAAAGTCCCTAACTTGAAAAATTTACATTTTTTTGTCCCCAGATTTGAAAATTTGCCGCTACATTTGCAATGATCTAAAAATAATAATAGTTTCGAGCATTCTCGGTACCTTTTGCTCATAGTTAAAGATCCAACTAAACTACGGTGGTCGTACGTCCTCAAAGTTCGGAAACCGTCCCTAAATGGGGTGCTAAAACTAGTACTGGTATTAGGGACTCAATAGTCCCTGACTTTAAACATTTACATCTTTTTGTCCCAAGATTTGAAAATTAGCTGCTGCAGTTGCAATTTGGAACTGGTTGTGTGGTTTTTTTTTTTTTTTTTTTGGCGGCTTTACCGAATTCTAAAAGTTATTAAATCTCTAAAAAAGAAAATTTTTCTTTGATTGTCATGCTACCTAAGGATATAACCCTGTGAGTGAAACTTTGGCTGTATCGACAAGATTGCCTGTCATCCTAATTATTAAGATTTCTTTGAAAAATAAGCCTTACAGCTCTAAAAAAACTTATTTATTCTTGATTTTTTTTTAATGTAATGAGAAACTAATTACTGAAAACTAAAATTTAGAATCCAGGAGAGATAATTAACAGTAAAATAATCTTTAATGCTCATTTAAAAATAAATAAGCTATAAAACAGTTAATCATATGGAGATACTTATAAGCATACTTTAATAACAATACCCATAATAACGTTCCCATTCAATATTCAAACCGAACAAAGAGAGTCAAGTAAAATAAAAATCTATGAGTCTAAAATATAAGTAACGAGATAGCAATTTTAAAAATGAAGAAGTATGACAACCGAAAAGTAAACTTACGTGCAATTGCCACAGGATTAAATGCAAGGAAAAAAATGACTTCAAAAAACAGTTCATTTGATTACAATACAAAAGGTTTATCCAATAGAATTAGGTTCGACACACATATGCACATTTCAGAACACAGGTGAACACAACTTGATGCAAGCATTTGATGCACTAGCTCAACGAGATGTTTATCTCGTCCATGATTATCACAAAATTCCACCGGGAAGAGAAGCACAAAGATCCAGAAATAGTAAATGTAGCATGCCGTTGAGTTTCTTACAGAAAAAAAGCCTTATGCAAAAGACTTCCTTTAAAGAACTAACGTTTCTAAAAAGCCTTAGAATTAACTTACTGGAAACAATAGTAGTTTACAATTGCCAAACAAAACTTTTGATTCCGGAGTAGGATACTAGCAAGCATTGAGATTGGGAAAAGCAACCACTAAACCGCCCTGATTTAATACTTCTGTCTACGAAAAAGATGTTTAAAAGCTTGGAACCGAAGTTCAGAAATTTCTGTCTCTTACCAAAGAGGCCTCCGTAAAGGAACTTACTTCTCATAGGCTGTGCGTGAAGTGTTAAATGATATATAACCATCTAACTTTTTCCCCTCGTAACCTTGACCCGTCAGATCATTTGAAAAAGAATGAGATTTATATAATATTCATTTCTTCTTTTTTCAATTCAAATATTAATGAACTGCTTTTTAGTGTTTATCGCGTCAGTGAATCGCTTAAAATTTGTAACTTCAATTTTGGCACTTCAAAGGTTTCTAAGTCACCTGAGTGAAGTTAATGCTTCGGTACTAGTTTGAAAAAAGAAAAATGTCTGTTTTTTACTTCCTTTTACAAAAAAGGAAATATTGGAATCGCGAAAAAGTTTTCAATCAAAAATCGACCTTAATTTCCATTTTACTCACTCCCGAATGAATATTGAGTTTTTTTTTTCCTCGACTCGACCACACGTGGATAGGTGCCTAAGAACGTATGGACACGCGAAATATCCATAATGACGATTCCCGAGTTAATCACAACGAATTTTCTCGTGATGTCTGTATGTACGTATGTGCGTATGTATGTCGCATAACTCAAGAACAGCAAGTCCTAGAAAGTTGAAATTTGGTACGTAGACTCCTAGTGGGGTCTAGTTGTGCTCCTTCCCTTTTGGTTGCATTCGGGTGTTTCTAAAGGGGTCTTTTTCCCCTTTTTTTGGGGGGGGGGAATCATTGTTACTTTCGATGTAAACTTAAGTGGTGTTATAATTTGGTGGACACTTGGCGATATATCGCCAGTCTTTTGGTCACCAAGTTTTGTCACCAACTTGGCAAGAAAACACACACAAAAGGACACACACTAATCGAAGCCATACTGAATTAGTGTAGTGAATTCAACAAGCGCAAATTATTCCTCGACTCTCATCTGCGCATTCCCAGGAATTCTCACAGCTAAAATGGTAGAAATGAACACTAAGCACAAGATTTTCGATAAATTGTTCAAGAGCGAGCAAAGTAACATTTATTATTGTTATAATCCTACATGGAATATAACTAGGCAAAAGAATCGAAATTTCAAAATCACCCAGGAGGCACAAAAAGACTTATGGGAAATGTAATAAATTTTCACACATGTTAGTTTGACAAGGAGAGGTTACGGTCTCGGAAATTCAGATCGGGATGAGATTTGGTAGATTAGTAGTATCCTTTAAGGGTACTCTCAGGGTAAAGTAATAAAGCGCACTATCCATAAAATTCCGAGAAAACAGCCTTTAAAGATTTACGCGCAACTTATAAACTAGTAGAGATTGTTCGTAAACAAGCGCCCGGTGGTCATGTGGGCAGCGCTCTGGGGTTCCATGCGGCCGATCCGAGTTCAAATCCACTGCAAGTTTCTTTTTTGTTCATTTTATGAATTGACTATTACCGTTTTTTGCAGTTTGAATTGAAGGTAATACTTAATTTAAAAAATATGATGTATTTTTAATGTGTGATAGTACATTAAATTTCTATTTACTATTCTCACAAACAAGTGATTACAAATTTTTAGATATTATAAACTTTGACGAAGTAAATGATTTTTGCAATAAATGCATAATCAGTTTCTTTGTGGATGAGTAAGAAGAATGTTGTTTTATTGCATATAAGCAGGTAGTCAAATTTTAAAAACCCTAACCACACTTATCGAGCAATGGTTTTGCTCCTTGATTCTGTTATTTGTAAATTTATCGTCTGCTGTATTTTACATTGAATATTCAACTCTTTATTTTCCATCTAATTATCGTCTGCAATGTTCATGTTTGTTTTCATCATTAAATTTATTTATCGTCTGTGCTGTATATTAGACTGGAAAATTCTATACCGTGAAAAAGGATTTGAGTTTTTTAAATATTGTGAATCGAAATGGTCGGTTATTGAAGTAACCCTGAAACGAATAAAATCTGTTAACAAAATGGATAAAAATTCATTGCACAGTGAAATGTTGTAGCAGAGATTAAAAGATGCTGTCGTTTATTACAAGAGCTTGCTTACTGAAAATCATTTGATTGCATCAGAATCATATCAAGTTCAATTTCTCGCTCCCATTTTTATAGACAGGTAAAGAATTTAATAAAACGTATACAAAATTGCGCGCATCTCGTTGAAAATAATAGAGAAATGAATACCCGTGAAGACTGCATAAAATACAATCAATAGTCCATCATCAACTGTCATCACCAATTTTTGATAAAATGAATCGATGCCTGGTATACTTCTAAACTTTCTGACAAAAGAGAAATTTTCCTGAATGTAAATGAAGTATGTTCCAACGACTCTTTTACAAAGAAGTTGTTCCTGTAAGCAATCTTCCTTTATAAATTGTGAGAGATGTCAAAACAGTTTTTGTTTTCCATGTTTTTATGATAAATATAATTATGGTGCATGTATATAAATAACAACTATATTGTTAAAAATCATCTATAAATTAAGCTCTACAGTGATTTTGTAGCCGTTGTAATTCAAATTTTAACTTGTATCGATTTAATTTATCTCCATTTTCTCTATTAAAGTGCTTTACGTGTTCAAAAATTTCGCATTATCTTCAATTCAAATTGCACAAAGCTGTAACAGTCACTTTATAAATGAACAAAAAAGAAACTTGCAGTGGATTTGAACTCGGATCGGACGCATGGAACCCCAGAGCGCTGCCCACATGACCACCAGGCGCTTGTTTACGCACAATCTCTACTAGTTTATAAGTTGCGCGCAAATCTTTAAAGGCTGTTTTCTCGGAATTTTATGGCTAGTGCGCTTTATTACTTTACCCTGAGAGTACCCTTAAAGGATACTACTAATCTACCAAATCTCATCCCGATCTGAATTTCCGAGACCGTAACCTCTCCTTGTCAGTTAAAACGAGCACCATCACGGTCCCTTCGCGCTCGTTATTAACTTTGGTAGTAAGCTACCGCAAAATACGATGTACCGCGCCGTTCCGCTGTTTCACCTGGAACGAAACTTTCCAATCATCAACGGAATTCTCTATCAATGTATATTTTGATATTTTTCATTGCTATTTTTTTAAGGGGTTAATCTGTGCCTAACATGACTTCCTTTTACTCCAATTTAATGTGATTTTCTCATTATTGGTAATTTTAATGTGATTGAATCGTTTTCACTCTAAATATCACCAACAGTGGCCAAATTGAAACCAGATTTAAAAAAAAAATCCGCCAAATTTGTCTCCAAGTTGGCGACAAAACTTGGCGACCAAAAGACTGGCGATATATCGCCAAGTGTCCGCCAAATTGTAACACCACTTGAGTTTACATCGAAATTAACAATGGTTTCCCCCCAAATGGGGTAGAGGATCCCCTTAGAAACACCCGAATGTAACCAAAAGGAGAGATGCACACCTAGACTCCACTAGGAGTCTACATACCAAATTTCAACTTCCTAGGACATACCGTTCTTGAGTTATGCGACATACATACGCACATGCGCACATACAGATATCACGAGAAAACTCGTTGTAACTAACTCGGGAATCGTCAAAATTTGTATTTCGCGTGTCTATAAGTTCCACGAGTGGTCGAGTCAAAAAAAAAAGAACTCAACATTAATTCGGAGGTGAGCAAAATGGAAATTAAGGTCGATTTTTGAGTGAAAATTTTTTCGCGAATACACTACTTCCTTTTTTGTAAAAGGAACTACTTCCTTATTTGTAAAAGGAAGTAAAAATGTTGTACCATGAGGAGCTAGCAATTAAGTTTTGTCATTCCAGAAACATAACTGGCTAATTAAAAAGACTACGTGTAAAGCCAAATAACCTCACGTTGTAATTATCTGCAAAAGTATGTACAGACGTTTTCGTATTCTATACCAAAGTAAAATAGTTTTACTAGGCACAGGCCTGCACAACAGTCTACCGTATTAGAATTTACGAATTCTTCAGACTGAGTCGTAAAAAGTGAAGAGTTTTTCACGACGATTCTCGGTTTAAGATTTATGGTGTTTATCAGAACATATACTTTTGTCGTTCCAATTCTTTCCACAGATTACAACGATGATTTATTCAAGCACAATTTCACAGCAATATTTTCATGTTATATTGAAAATATATGTACGTTGGTTTACAACGAGGGGGGTTATGTTTAGAGGTAAACGCCACAGAAGCTTCGGGTTTTGGCCATATGGAGAATCATTTTTGTCTTATATGCATGTGTTGGTCTGTTATACCCTCCCCCCCCCTCTCTCTCTCTCTCTGCAGAAGACATACTGACAGTACTTGTGTATGTAATGGCAAACCAAAGTCTTAGTCAAAATTTTTAAGAGGTCAAAGGAAAAAGGCGAAAGACAGAGAATAAAAAGGAAAAGAAATAAGAGAAACTTTTTGCAAAATCTTCGTCTGAAGATTTTAGTTTCAAGTACTACATTCAACAGAATGACAAGGAGTTTATATTCCCACAACTTCTAAAGAGGACACAGATTTTGAAATCCTTGAAAATCCCCAACTTCCCAGCACATTTACTCCAAAAATCTTCCTTTTTAAAGTTTTTAGAAAAAAAATTCTTACCGACTCTAAGTGGTGTCTTGTACTCAAACGTTGACGAACGTGTAGAAAAATTTTACAAAATTATGTCCTATTACCTCTATACAGGGTGTTTCTGAACTCTTGGGCAAAACTTTAAGGAGATAGTACACATCAGAGCAAACAATATAATGTCAAAAATAAGGGTCCCAAACGTCTTCCGAAGGGGATAGACGACATTAAAGTTTAGGGTCCAAAATTTCAAATGATCATAAAAAGATCATTTTTATTCAACTCATTTAAGTTGAATAAAAATGATCATTTCACATCAGAAGGGGCGGGGGGGGAGCGTGTAATTTTTTTTATTTTTTATTTTATTTTATTTATTTTTTTTTTTTTTTTGTTCAACGGACTTCCTTTAACCTCTTAGCACGGGCATCGCCGTGTGGGTTCTGCTAGTATATAATATTCGTACAGTTTCACTATGTTAGAACATCACCAATTGCTGAGCTGTAGCTCATTTTACAGGACAAGAGCGTGGATTAGCTTTAGCTTATTAACTTATAAGCAAAAATTTAATAAAATGCTTTCAAATTATATTTAAGACAATACTAAGCTAAACTAACTATAAAGAGACATTCCTGTCCAATTTTTATGTCGAAATACATTATCATGCTTTTGTTAAATGATTTGAACATCTCGGAAGGATACGCGTAACAAATCACAACACAGGATTCTTGACGGAAATGAGTTGTTGAGTAAAGCACATAACACATCAAAGTTGCTTAATCACCAAAAAATAATAATAATTTTAATTAGCATGACATATAATTTTAAAACATTTCTTAACCAATCAGAACACGTTTGGGAGAATCAGAACTAACATTACAGAGAAAATTTTGAGGAAAAATGTTACTCTTGGACCCATGGACAGAACTCTTCTTCATTTTATAAAAAGTAAGATCAGCGAGAACGCACGAGTTAGTAACGTGTTTTCACTGTCAGCTCGTTCTTGCTAATCCTACTTACTATAAAATGAATTCTTCTGTTTCTACATTCGGTTCATCAACCATTTTTCAGTGGCACAACTATACCGTCTTAAACTAAACAAAAACTAAGTTCGTAATATGAAATTATGTGCATTTGAAATTAAGACCTTAAACGGTAACATATAACGGTCCAATATACGGTTCAGCAACTTAAGTTATTATTTTGTGTAGTTTTGTATTTTGTATTTAGTGTTTAGCGTAAGGGGGGAGGGTCATGGCACAGAGTTCCCCTTAAAATTTTTAAATTTTGTTCATTGTTTTTCGACAACTTTACGTTGTATATTAAATGGTTGCGCTAGATTTTGTGTAATTAGGTTACTGTGTGTTACATTTTGTTTTTGAGCTTTCTATTTTTGTTTTCAAGTTTTACGCTCAACTTTGAATTTTTGTGTTACTATTTTAATGTTTAAGTACTTTGATTCTAATTTGTAGACTCTCTGTGCTTTTAGCGTTAAAAGTTAATTTGCAACTTTTTATTTTTATTTATTATTACTATTATTATTATGTTTGTTTTTGTGTTTCGAAGTTGTCGTTTTTCATTGTTGAAGATTTGTATGTTTTAATTTTAAGTTTTAAATTATTTATTTACTGTTTTACATGTATGTTTAACTTTCTAAATAACGTTGCATTTAGTTTTGCCATTTTAGTTTTAATTATTGTATCTATTCTTAAGTCATACTCTTCTTTAAATTTTACTGTTTCTGTTAAGTTTTACACTTTGCAGATTGAAGAGATTTACTATATTTATGCTTCAATTTTAGTAACATTCAGAGCTCGAGGAGGCCACCGAAGACGGCTAATTTAGCCGCCCTGGTGGCTGGTGTAATGATAAAAGGGCTGCTTGTATCGACAAATTAGCGTATGCAAGTTGTTATTTGTGCTCTAGAAAGCAGCTTCTGCTTACTATTGTGGTGGCAAATGTTTTTTTTTTTTTTAATATTATTTGAATAGGCAATTAATTAACGCTCATGAATGTAGCATACCAAAATATCATCAAGGCATTCAGCTTGATTTTTAGTTAAAGTATTTCCTTTGAATTTCAAATCACTTCCTTCTCTACTAAAACTTCAAATATTTGAAAGTTATTTTTACACTTACTACTAATTAAGAATCGCGCCCCGTCACATGTGCACAAAAACATAATCAAATGGTTAAGAAAATTCCGGTATTAAAAAAGTACGATTTTAAAATATTGTTAGTGTCATTTTCGAGGTGATATGTGCATGATAATAAAGCGTATCCATCTTGAAAAGTGTTTTTATAGAAGTGTTTTTATATTAAGTGTTTTTATAGGAAAATATTAAATTAAAATTAAAACCTAATTTAGTAAGTACTTCAACAGAATCTTATGTGGCTCGAAAAAATATCAAATTGTGAACAACATTTTGAAACGAACAAACATAATAAGCAAAATAAAACTTTTAATTTATTCATTGTGAAAAAACCTATTGAAATATGTATTTCTATTTTCAGAGAAACCATTAATATTTTTTTTCTCCTGCAGGAATATTGATAATATGTGGTCTTACTACGACTTCCTCAAGCAGTGTAAGTATCTGCAGTTCATATTTAGATTAAAATGTCTGATATGATCTTTCCCTATGTTACATTTTTGTATGCCCCGTTTAGCAAAAGTTCTGGTTAAACATGCTTTTTAAAACAAAGTTCTCAATTTCTTGCTTTTTATACTTAAGCTACACTGTAAAGCAAATAAATGCCTAGTTGGAAACACTAATGTAAACTAGCGATCTTCTTAAATTTAAAAAATACAGTGCAAAAATTCAAAAAAGTATTTTATATTTTATTTAGAGCTAAATGGGAAAAATTCGAAAAGTATTTTATATTTTATTTAGAGCTAAATGGGGATAAATGAAAAATCCATATGATCGAAATTCTGAATTCTGAAATATGAAACTATGAACGTTTGAAAAAAGTGATGCAAGTATGAGTTTGTTTAATGTAAAAGTATAGATGATAACTCCTTTTGTTGAAAGTGCAAACATCACTTTAATAGATTTCTTTAACTGCTAGTCATTAGTTGAATCTCCATATTAGTTGCTTGATGAAATTGTGCTACGATAGTTCCTCATTACTTAACGTCGACCTCCTTCCTCAGTAAAAAAAAAAAAAAAAAACGCCTATTTTACTGACTCCAACTTCTGCAAATTGCTTTTGATTAAGGTGCGATGTTTTAGTGCGTCAGACATTTCTTCAAATAATTCAAAAAATAACCTAGTGTAACTGAGGAAAAAAATGAAGGAAGCCCTTGTAACGAAGAAAAAAAGCAGATAAAAGAATTCTTCAATTGACAGCATAAACTACTCTAAAAACCTACACATTTGCTGTGAAATACATTAAGCAAAAAATTGCTGCAAATTTTACATCAAATTAGGCGCTCACGTGTTTCCCTAGTATCTTTTAATGTAAATTTAGATACTTTTTGCAATGTACAAAAAAAAGGGTAATTTTTTGCTTCTCATTTTGCATTGCATTCATTTTTGCTCAATTCCTTTTTATTACGTTTAGATTAGACATTTCAATTTTTATACTTTTGAGAAAAAGTATGCTTAATCGACCTCTTCAAGTGCAAATCTATCACTATGTTAAATTTGTAACGCAAAATAACCTTTTTGATGCCGTGAAAAAATTTACAACCTTTAGTCTATTGTGAAAGATTACACATCTACTTCATAAACCAAAAATTTCTATAAAAAAGTTGCACAATACTTAATCACTATCCAAAGACATTATGTATTACGAAAGTTAGGAACCCGAAGCTGGAGATCAGATCGCATGAAATAAACAGAAAGCATTAAACCCGGCCCTATTCCAGCATGCCAGATAGGGGAGTTACAGTTTACTTTTACTTACACTTACATGACTTGTACAAAACTAAGAAAAACGAGCTGATGTGTGCATCTCATGACTTCCTTTTACTCCAATCTAATGATAATAGTGCCTAGGAGTAAGCAAAGAGACACTTAGAAGATTTTCACCGCAAGTTTTTTGCGAACCGAAGCAAAGAAAACTTTTTGTACAGATAAATTTTTCCAATATTGGCAGCTTTAATGGCATTCAATCGTTTTCTCTCCAAATTTGGCCAAATTAAAACCAGATTTTAAAAACAAAACGCCAAATTAGACGCCAAGTTGGCGACCAAAATCTTGGGGATATATTGCCAAGTGTTTGCCTAATAATAACACTACTTGAGTTTGAATTGAAATTAACAATGATTTTACCTCAAAAAGGTGTAAAAGACCCCTTTCGGAACATCCGAATGCATACAAAACGGGAGGTGCCCAACTAGATCCCACTAGGAGTCTACGTACCAAATTTCACTTTTCTAGGACATACTGTTTTTGAGTTATGCGAGATACATACGCACATACGTACATACACACATACGCACATATACGTACATACGGACGTCACGAGAAAACTCGTTGTAATTAACTCGGGGGTTGTCAAAATGGATACTTCGGATGTCTATACGTTCTTAGGCATATATCCAAGTGTGGTCGAGTTGAAAAAAAACTCAATACTCATTCGGGGGTGAGCAAAATGGAAATTAAGGCCGATTTTTGAGTGACTTTTTTTTGCAAATACAATACTTCCTTTTTTGTAAAAGAAAGTAAAAATCGAAGCAATGTATCGCAATCGCTTTCAATCAAAAAGTCACCACCACTTTTTCAGCATCAGATAATGTGTGACTTTCTGTCAGCATGTCTGTCAACTGTCTGTCACCATGTATTTTATTTTTTGAAAACAAACTGGTGACGAACAGTGTAGTGAAATGTTAACTTTTTGGTTTTAAATCAATTAATTACTTCTGAAAATGCCTTACAAAATTTAGAAATAAAATTCTGCAGGTTTTTAACTTTGATCTTTCAATGAATCTCAACTTACGCAAATCTGCTTCTTATATTTTTACTTGCTTTTACAAAAAAAGGAAGTATTGTATATTCGCGAAAAAAATTTCACTCAAAAATCGACCTTAATTTCCATTTTGCTCACCCCCGAATGAGTGTTGAGTTTTTTTTCGACCCGACCACACGTGCATATATACCTAAGAACGTATAGATGCCAGAAATATCCATTTTGACGTTTCCCGAGTTAATTACAAATTTAGTAAACTTTTTTTTTTCTTATTTAATTCTTCGTGATTATTGCAGTATTCTTTTCATTAGAATTTTTTTTTAATTCCATGTTCTCACATAAGGAAAAATTCAGAAACTGATAATAAGGGAATTACTGAAAATTTTTTTTGTTGCACTGACACAACAAACAGTTTCGCAGGAATATGAGTTTAACAGCATTTTATTTTCAAGCAGACATTGATATTACTGTAGTGTTCTCTTAAACTAAAACTCTTGAGGACTATATTGTAAACAAAGACTTATTTTTTCATCAATAAAAAATAAACGATCTTACGAATGCATTTGTCAAAACTCTTAATATTTTTATGCTATAACATTTTGAAATGACAATTTTGCAGCACAATAACGAAAATTAACGAACTGTGAAATAAAAACTGTTTTGCAAAGAAAGAGAGAAACTGTTTCGTATCATTCTAATTTACAGAGAAATGACGATGAACAGAATCAGGCTTAGTGAACAGAATTTCAAAAGTATAGCACGTGTAATATACAAATTAAATGCAATAAAATTTTTAATTACAAAAAACGGTCAAGTAAATAAGTTCACATTTATCTTATATAGACGAAATAATGTTTATTAAACGTCTAAAAGCATGAATACCTCTTATGATGTCACATTTCGGGGAAAGAGCAGAAACCGTCACCATTTGGACGAGGCAATTTTCGATTTTTTTTTCGATTCCGAGTCACAACTGACTACAACTGTATTTATGATGAGGACTGCATACTAAGTGCCTTGCCTCCATTATTTTTTTATACCGATAGATGGTAACACCATCACCGGATCGAACAGTTAATGAGAATTTGGAACTAGACCAGGAGCTAATAGCTACCTGGTGCTAGCAACCCCCAAAGGTATCGTTTCACTTGGAGGACATTGAGACCACGAGCATATTTAACGTCGTCCAGTCCCCTTTAATGACGACGGTGGATCTTCGACCATCGAGGTTCGAACTCAGGACCCTCCGGCCCCGAATCCGACACTCTACCGATCGGGCTACCACGGCCCTACGAGGCAATTTAAGTTGGTTTGAAATGATCAATCGTTGTGATCAGAAATTTTACAAACATAGGGTACATTCGGAAACAATGATCGGTCGCCTCGGTGCCAGCTCGGTGCAAGCGTTTGGAAACGCTTGCGTTGGAACCGGTGACGTCACTTAACCACGTTCGGAAACGCAGCGGTCGTTTTCTGGCGGTCGACTTGGTAGCAACCTGTCGCACAGCCGTCTGGAAACGGTTAGCGAGATCGCAAACGTCACAACGTCTGTGTTGGCCAATTCGGTCGTGTTTCATGTTTTGATCGTAACGCACGTGAGTTTCCCATCACCAAAGTTACGCTTTGATTGGAGCATCGTTTGCTGCTGAACTAGAATTACCGCGGTGTAACCACGAGCGTTCGTAAACACAGATGTTCTACCAGGCTTTCTAGAAAAATTCCAGATACGTCATAACCACACCGGACTAACCACGCGGTGTAACCGGTGGATTATTTCTGAACGCAGCCATGCTGAAAAATTAAAAAATAAAATTAAAAAAAAAATAAAAATCGCGGAGTGTCAGATGTGCATAGGTATTGCGTAAAGATTCTGTATTATCGGTAGTCGATACAAACTACACCGCACTTTAAAAACTGTGGCGTAACGTCACTCAATTGAAAACCGTGTTGAAAATCTCTGTGAAAAATCTCTTCATTTCAAGTTCTCACCCAATCAAGAGTTTATTTACATTTTAATCGCTGTATTTCGTATTCGAATGTTCGAAAATTAAACGAAATGTTGCTTACCTTATAACTATAACAGTTACTATATTTTTTAACCGACTTCAAAAAGGAGGCGGTTATCAGTTCATACCGTATGTATGTTTTTTTTTTTTTTTTTTTTGGCCACTCATAGCGTCTCACCTAGTGAACCGATTTTGTTAACCGACTTCAAAGAGGAGGCGGTTATCAGTTCATACCGTATGTATGTTTTTTTTTGTTTTGTTTGTCCACTCATAGCGTCTCACCTAGTGAACCGATTTTGATGATTCTTTTTTTAGTGGATAGGGGATGGCTCATCTTAGGTCCCATTACTTTGCTTGACCATATTTGTTCTTTAGAAAAAAAGTTATGGGCAAAAAACAGTAAATTTTATGCAATTTCCCTATTAAATGATTAAAATGATATTGTAGCGAAGTTCGCACTTTTCATCCGTGGATAACGGTGGCTCAGTGGTAGAATTCTGGCCTCCCACACGAGCGACCCGGGTTCAAATCGCGACTAGGACAAAGTGAATTTTACTAAAATTTCGTTTCTACTGTTTCCCGTATTTTCTCGAATGTTCTATTAATTTCTGTATCTTTCCAAGTCTGGAAAGTTCCAGCACTTTCTCAAGTTGTATATAAGGAGATGTAACGTTCATTCGTGGTTCTGAACAAAGATCTCGAGTTGAGACTAACGAGTATTCGCTTCATTTGGCTTTCACATTGTCTTCGCTATCTTCATCTACGCGACAATATGAAACTCATTGTTATAACAGTAACATTAATAGTAATTGTAATGATAATTTTGAATGAAGGCTTCTCTGAAGCAAGCATCAAATTTCTTCAAGGGACATTTCGATAATGGGGAATCTGGCGCTGTTGTCTCATTTTTGGCGTAAATAATTTTATTTAGTAACCCTGCTGATTTATAGTAACCCTATGTGAATTATCAAAATCTTCCTTTCTTCAGTGCTATTGCTCCATAGTAGGGGTAAACCTAACCTGGAAACGAGGTGATGCAGTGATTAGGATCTGCTTAGCCTTCACAATGCTACCATTAGGTTTGACTCAACTACTCTGTAGTATTTTTATCGTTATCATCTATGCCGATAACAGATGATCGGGGCTCATGAGCAACTTAGATGCTGTGGAATGTAAATTAGTTAGGAAAAACGCAATACTTAAGTGGTTATAAATAAATTAACTACGCATGATTTCCAGAGAGTTTTTAGTGCCAATCACTTAAAGTTTAACGCGTGTCAATAGTTTTTTTTTCAGTATGGAGCATTTTTAAGAAAAAAATGTGATGGTAACTTCTTACTATTTCTAAAATACATACAATTACACTAAAAAGAATGAAATAAAAAAATTTTGAAAAAAAAAAAAAAAAATAGAACCGACTTCAAAATTGCTCTAAAAAGTGAAAAATAATTTCATTCTTTAAACACCATCGATAATGCTTTTAAACATAATTTTTGAAGTTGGCGCAAAAACGATAGATAAAATCATTCACAGCCATAACTCAAATACAACTATAAATTTAACCAGGCCCAGTTTCTTCCCTATCACATACATTATGCATTGATGACAGCATATTTGTATAACGATATAAATGTTTCGTACCTAACTTTGGATGCTTTTCTGAAAAAAAAAATATGAACGAAGCATGGTTACACTGGATTTTACGTTTTGTTTTTGCGCCAACTTCAAAAATTATGTTTAAAAGCATTATCAATGGTGTTTAAAGAATAAAATTTTTTTCACTTTTTAGAGCAATTTTGAAGTCGGTTCTATTTTTTTTTCAAAATTTTTTTTCTACTAAATCCCACAGACGATAATAAGACAGCGGGTATTGTTTTGTTGGTCTTTGTTTGCTGTTTTAATAATTCGCACAGTCTGAGTTACGATGGAATAATACGACTTACGATGGAAAAATATTTATTTTCATTATTGTCGGATAAGAGATTTATATAAATCGCTTTAGAGATTTTCCTACTGATTTCAGATCAGGAATTTTCGAAACTACTAAAAACCTTAAGGATTGTTTTTTTTTTCTCTAATTTTACAATAAAATTGGTTTAAATACGCACATTTTGCCGCAATTACACATCTTAATCATTTATTGTTTTTGTTTGATATTTACAGAGTTCATATCTCACAATATTTTATGCATTACAGTTACAATTATTGATATTATATTAATTATAACCAAATACTATGTCTTTGGCCTGATACTCTGTATGACATCTAATAATTACAGGGCTAAATTATTAGACGGTATGCATTTTTTTTTTTTTTTTTGTAATTACGTGTTCAACATTCAACCTAGTGACATTACATTTTATGAGCTTTGTAATGCTTCATTACATTGTTAGCGAAATATCGGGGCGTAAAGAAGTACGAACGGGCTCGATTTAGATTCTCGTGCGCTGCAATCGCCGACGGAGGCATTTTTTTTATTTTTTCATGTTTTCTTATGCTACAGGCAGAGCCCGACTATGACTTTGGAATACAATGGATGGAATTTTATTTGACGCCCTCTTTCCCCCACCACTTCCTTCGTTTATATTATGTATTGTAAAGTTAGTAAAATATTTTGACGCTTACTGGATTGAACTGTCAAAAACTTTTTTATTTTGAATTTACATCTTGTGGAAGCGCGATGTGAAATTATTCATTTTAAGAAACTTAAGTTACAGACTTGGTATCCCTTGTATTTGGTGGTATATTGGGTTCGTGCCTCTGACCGTTTCTATAAGTATTAATAAGTTTCAATTTTAGTGTTACTGAATACCAAAAATGTTTACAGCTGTTGTTCACCAAAATGGTATACAGAAAGAATCCTGGTGCGTGATTATACCAAGAATATAGTTATCCTTTGTGTTTGACTGCACCAAGAACTATCTATGGTGTATCAACGCATCAAAAATAATTGTAAAGTTGACTTTTGATGAAAAGTAGTTGCCTCTACTTTTGATGTTATGTTGCACCAACATTTTAGAGTGCAATTAAAGTGCAAATAAACCCCTGATTCTGTGATAACTAGAAATAACGTGCTTATTCACACAGTTATTAAAGTTTTTCAACAGTAAATTTACAGCGACATTATTCCACAGTAAAAGTAAATTGAACAACTTTATAAATCACAAATTTGCAAAATTTGCGCAAGTATATCGCTGCTTATTCTAATTTTGCTTTATATCTCAAAGGTATATGTTTTATATGGTTGCTCCGCAGATTTTAAAGTGTAAAAGATAACTAATAATCCATATTGGTGCCTACTTTTCTTATCAGGTTCCGAATCAATATTTGTCCGCATCATGACTTTCACAAATAAAATTTGATTTGAATAAAACAATATACAGTTCAAGTACTGAACAACGAGAAGATTCTGATTTGATCTTAAACTTGAAAAATGACGTTTAATACCATTTTGGTCGTATTTGTTCTTGTTGCTCGATATACGTAGGCTGTTCAATAAGTAATAAGACTAATTTTACTGCTACGAAACCACTCATCGGAATGTTAATTTCTGTGGCCTAAAAAATGTCTGTTGTTTGTATAAACAAAAGCTACTGTTAGTTGGCGCGTACAGACACATGTTCCAGAGTATCACGTAATTGAATGGAAGCCCGATGGCGGGCGCCTTACAGACGCAGCCAGTTGTCAAAATGGAAGCGTCGTTGGAACAAAGTTACACGATTAAAGTTTGTTTTCATCTGCAAAAATCAACATCAGAGATCTTTGATATGATACGTGAAGTTTTCAACGATGAAGCAATGTTTAGTATCTTTGGCTGGCATAAAGCTTTTAAGGAAGGCAGGACAAAGTAGGGCAGATATTGAACGTCAAGAACAACCTTCAACGTCCATCACAGAGACAACGATTAACACTGCTGCTATTATCATCAAGGGATTATTTTACATCAGTGATTGCTGGCTATTTCCTTACCTTAAGAAACCATTACGAGGCAAACATTTTGAAAGCAACAAAGAATGTTTAAATTCTGCGGTGGCGGTTTTGAACAGCTCTCACAAACGTAACGTCCACAATTTTTTATGAAGTGAACAGAAAGTTGGAATAAATGCATTCAGTCACGCAGAAGTTATTCTTTAAAAAAACGTGTAAATTATGACGATTAAAGCGGCTCTGTATTTTTTATAAATTATATTATTATATTACTATATTTTTTATATGATTTTTTTTAATGATACGTCTGTTAAAATAGTATATCATTAACATCACAGATCTTCCATTTTTAATTTTGCAATGCAATTTATAAAAATTAAATAATGTCCTTTTTTATATAGGCGGAAAGAGCAGCGCTGTATATGGAAGCATGTGCCAAGCAAGAGCTTTTTGCTTCTGTTCCTCCTTTAAACTTCACTTGCGAAAACAAGATAGCAGGTGGTTATTATGCTGATATAGATACTGGCTGCCATATTTTTCATTTGTGCGCTCCAAGCAATCTGCAAACTCTGACAGATCATCCCTTCTGCTGCCATCCGGAACTTGTATTTGATCAGAGATTCCTTGTCTGTGATAGACCTGAAAACGTCGATTGTCCAGTCTCTCATCGATATTACAGTGATCAATTCGATGGACCAGTCAAAGTCCTACAGAGAGAAAATGAAGAATTGCAATCGAAAAATCGACAGTCAAGAGGCAGCGATGAATCCAATGAATCGGTTGAATTGCACAGCAAAGATGAGTCTACGTCACATCTCACAAACCAGGAAAACGCAGAAAATGGCCACTTAGAAAACCCCGGAAAAGCAGTTACACTTCCTCCAGCATTTAGACAACGTTAATACAGCTGTTTTTCCGTTGATTATTTTAACATCCACACTAATACTTTCTTCAATTGATAGCTTACAACTGCAAAGGTTTTAAATGTAGATATCTTCAGAGTTCCTGACTTCATCCTTGCGGAAAATTATAAACTGAAGCTGCTATTTCATCTTTTGAAGATTGTGCTTTCGAGGATTTACGAAACATTTAAGGCCAAGATTAAAATTAATTTAAGAATATGCGCCTGGTGAGATTAAGCGAAGATGAGCTACTGGTGCCAAAAATGATCTGTCTTTATGAGCTATGCTATCAAATATGTTCAGTTGTTTTTGCAGTTTTGTTGTAAGATAAAACACTTGAACTAAATATGAACCATTGTATTACTCGTAGTTTTGTTGCTAAAAATTCCTTAAAATGTGCGAAGAAAATCTGTGATGGGGGGAGGCGGTAATAAATGTTCAAAGTTACTACTTTGTCACAAGGAAAGAATAATGAGATGAACGATAAAAAGTTATTGATTCATGCTTTTTGTCAATAATGACATAATACCTGGGTTGCAGAGAAAAGTTTTGATAAATATGCAAAAAAATGAGAACAAAGACAGCTAATTTATGTCTTGCTTCCGTGATATTCAGTAGAGAGCAAGTGCTCTAATATTACAAAGTCTCTTTCTATCCTAATTTCCTTAAGAGGCTAAGGAAAAATTGAGTAGGTACAAATCAAAGCAAAACATGTCTATTCTAAACGGGGTTTTTTTGAGGGGGAGGGATTATCGAAAAACTAGTTTAAAAATAACTTTTTATTAAAATATGTATTTATATAGATTGATAGAATCTCATTAATATTCTTAAGATAAATATTTCAATAGGAGGACCACAAACCTGCAATTAACTTTTTATATTAGGACATTCCTTCATTTAATTGGATCTAATGGGCATGTTTTTCTGTGATTAAAATTGTAACGGACATTGGACACGTTTTTGTTTTAACGAATTAAGAACCTAAAGAATTCACAGACTTCCACCATAACCTCAACAGCAAGTAGTACAAAGATTGACAGGGTAGATCATCTCCAAGTCACGTGACTAAAATGGATGCCTCCTATTGACAGAATGGATGCGTTGTTTTTTGATTGAAACAAGATTATGGACATGTTCTTGTTTGATTTAGGAAGTTTTGAAACGTAATTTGATTGGTACCTCCTCAAATAGATTCATTAAGATGAGAAAAGCATGAAAAGTCTCTTATAATAATATTGCTCAAAAGATAAAGCAGTTAAAAGTTAATTGAATAACGAAATGAAATTTTGTAAGTAATCTTGTGATGTGGAAAAGTATACGTTTTTTAGTGTTCGTCTGTGAACCATTCCATCTTTCTGTCTGTCCTTTTGATACTTTGTAGGAAAACGTCCATTTTCAATTCCATCTAATAATTTTTGAAAAACGTATACAATTTAAATTTAAAAAAATCGAAATATCTTCACCGAATTACTTGATTAATTTGAATTTTCATTGAAATCAAATTTTTAAGTATCGTAACTTAGTAACTTTATTAAACAATTTTGCATTTGTGGCTGCATCTACGAAGTACATGCCTTGTCCTAAACTTAATATCCTTACTGTTTCCTTTTGACTGCTTTAATGTTAAGCAGTAAGTTACCACCCTTAAGACAGGTCTAAAGCAGAATTACAAACAATGTACCGACGACAGCCCGGTTACTCCATCCAGAGACTGCAGTTTCGTCCTTGTTATGGATTCATTAGTATGGAATAGAACCCCGGCTTCAATGAGATGACGTCTGCCTCCAGCTCGGTTATTTCCTATTCCAAACTAATGAGTCCATAACAAAGGCGAAACTGCAGTCTTTGTGTGATATCCGGGCAGTCGATATATTGCACGCTTCAATGTTACTAACTTTATACTTGTAAGTAAACTTCATGAAATCGTATCATATCATTAGAAATATGTTCTTTTAAAATTTGACTATGAGTTTTTCGATGTTTCTATTTTTCATATTTACTTACCAATTTTAGCTTTTTGATCCCAATTAGGAGTTTAAATAGGGTTCATCAATGATTCCCTTACATGTTGGTTTGTTAATGTATTGTATTATAGAGGAACATGCTTGTGCCGCTAGTGGGATGGGATTTGAGCTACATGGAAAACATAAATGAATCTAGTCCTTTTTATTGGTTGTTTACTGGTTTACCAGATATTGCTTAGGAAACCATACCTTAGTGTAATAATTTAAAAAATAAATAAATCAGTAGCAATCAAAATAGAATAGTGGAACATTCTCTCTTTTTTTATTTTTTTAACGTTTTTTTTATTTATTTATTTATTTTTAATTATTATTATTATTATTATTATTATTATTATTATTATTATTATTTTGAATTCTTTTTATCTACTCTCTGTGGTTTTTTGACGCATAAATCATTTGCCTTCACCTTCCCGTTATTGAGATATAAGGTCTAAAAGTCTGGTGATGTTTAAAGAAAGTCGCCAAGGTTTGCTGTAAGTGGACACTCCACCAGTTGTTGTAGCTTCGTTAATACTCAACGATATCGACTATCTAATCACTGTTTCCTGAAACTTCTATTTTTTGCTCAAATTGGCGACTTGACGTAAAAAACGGGGGGGGGGGGGACGAGGAGAAATGCTTTTGCGTCAAAAAAACGTGCTTCACTATGCTCTTTCAAATGGTACTGATTTAATTATTTTCATTATTATGCTATTCGTGTTGATCCCTGGTCAGAAACTTTTTAACTTTAAGAACTTTTTAACAGAAAGAAAAGATGATATATGAAAATGAATTCAATTTAGAACCACAATAGTTGGACCATGGACGCCTTAAATACCAAATAAATAACCTTGTATAGAAGTAAAATATTACTGATAGTTCAGTTGCGCTAACTACTAAACTGCGTTCACGGGAAAACAAAATAATTTGCCATTTGGCGACGTCAGTCATGTGCTTGGCTTGGACAACAGCGAATTGGTGCCAAGCTCTTTTCCGTGATTGCAATGTAGGGTATTAATTAGTTACAGAACATTTGTCATTTATTTAAAAAGCTTGATGGATAGCTTCAATTTCTTTTCAGCCTAAAGCTATGTTGATTTACATTATATGACCAAAAGTATTAGGACTTTCAAAATTTCACATTCTTAAGGATTTCTCGAGAAATAAGAGACCAATTGCTTTGCAACTTTTGTCACATTAAAGGTATGCTCCAGCTGTGATTTACCAATAAAAGTTGTGTCACCTTTGCGTTTCGGGGATCAGTAACAAATTAAGGAAAACAAAAATGTTTTTGTACCATCATTTATAGTAAATAACTGAGAATAAGCTGTAAATTTCAGAAATTAGTTGGCTTACTATGTACTATTATTTAAATACTTTCGGGAAAATATTATCAATATTCACAAAGATTTTTTTTTAAACTACGAATTTTATTTGAAGGTTTTTGGCTCATAACACGCAAAGTTTTCCATGAAATCTTACCAAACTTTCAGAAAACTTGACAGCGTACAAGAAAAGTATAATACAAAAATTTGAAATTAAAATGTTGAACATTTGATAAAATATGGACATTTAAAGCAATTAACTTTTCACTGCGCATGCGCGAAAAATAGCAATTTATTACTTCTTTTATCTAAAACACAACTAGATTCTCAGCTCATGATACAATTCAGTTCAATATCCTAAAAATTCAGAACGTTATCAGCGATCTAATGAGCCGAATTTCAATAATTCTTGGATAGGCGTCGTATCGTGAGAGGTCGTTCGCAAGTTTGCAACATTTGCTTGCAATCGTTCAGTGTGATTCATGATTTAAAAAAAAAAAAAAAAAAAAAAAACAGATTATTAAAGAACGATCCCTCACCATGCGTCGCATATCCAAGAATTATTGAAATTCGACTCATTAAATCGCTGATAACTTTCTGAATTTTTAAAATATTAAACTGGAATTTTAGCATGAGTTGAGGAATCTAGTTATGTTATAGATTATGGAAGTTATAAATTGCTATCTTTCGTGCAGCCGCAGTGAAAAATTCATTGCTTTATACGTCCATATTTTATCAAATTTTCAATATTTCAATTTCAAATCATAGTATTATACGTCTCTTGTATGCTGTCAAATTTTCTGAAATTTTGGTAAGCTTTAACGGAAAACTTTGAGTGTTATGAGCCAAAAACCTTCAAATAAAATTCACAGTTTTGAAAGAAATGCTTATATCTTCGTGAATATCAGTGATACTTTCTCGAAGGCATGTATGTTGTACATAGTAAGCTAACTAATTTCTGAAATTTACAGCTTAATCTCAGCTATTTACGATGAATGGTGAGCAAAAAAACATTTTTGTTTTCCTTAATTTGTTAATGATCCCAGAAACGCAAGAATGATATAAATTTTATTGAAAAATGACAGGTGGGGTATGTATTTTAGGTGACAAAAGTTACCAAGCAATTGGTCTCTTATTTCTTGAGAAATCCGTAAAAATGATGTTTTGAAAGTGTCCCAATACTTTTGGTCATATAGCTCGTTTAGAAGAAGAGTGCCACAATTAGAGATGTAAAATTTCCGAAAACTTTGAAGTGGTGGAAAAAAAACGGTTTTTTTACCAGGTTTTTTCGAGGAAAACTGGAAAAAAATGGAAAAATTGATTTTTTTATGAATAAAAGTAGGGTTTCTTAGAACATACAAAAGGTTAAGCATAAAAAAATATATGCAATTCACGCATCTTCTTTTTCTGCTTGACAGAAATACACATAAAGGTAAGTTTAATTAGAAAAAAAAACTTTTGTTTTGAAAATGAGAGCTTTCTTGGCCAAGCACCAGAAATAAGTCAAGTTGTCTTTCAACCAATAATATTGGGAAGGGGTGTCCGATCATAATAATTACATTTTCTAATTTAGTTTGCCTTTGAAACTTGAAATAATAATTGTAATTTTGTCTTTCAAACAAGATTGGTATTCTTAAAATACGCCACCAGCTCAGTTATTCCATCCGAGGACTGCAATTTCGTGCTTTTTAGCACTCATCAGCCCGGAATAGGAATCACATAAGCTGGTGGCAGAATCTATTAAAAAAAAAAAAAAAGATTGGTATTGTTTGAAAGAAAAATGTATGATTTCCCTTCCTTACAATGTAACTTTACTGCGTGAAAATGAAAGCTATTGAGTTTTGATTTTTTCCAATCTAGTCTAAGTCCAAATCAAACTAAATTGGTTTTTCTTCCCAACAGAAACCCCAAACCAGAACTGCGTAATAGTTTCTAAAGCTGAACCAAAACTTAAACTGGAGTTTCAAATTATTCATATGGCCGTGCTAAGCACAGTAGTAAAAGTAGTCATACATGCACTTTTGAACAAATCTGAGTTATTATAACCAAGTTTTTCTCTATTTCGTATTTTACTTAATAAATAAAATGTTTACGGTTCATTTGGTCAAGAACTATTTTTTTTTAATTCTGAAAAAAAAAGACATCTGATTTAAGTATATGGAAGAGCTAAACTTTAAAACACAATGTCTCAGCTTGAACTCAACTGCAGATTCACTTTTGTGCTTAGCACGGCAGTATACGGATGCAGCAAAAAAAATCAGACAAAGATAGCATCATCGAATGGAAGTAAAATAATTTCGTTTTAATGAGTGTCTTTTCTTTCTTTTTTTTTTTTTTTGTCTCTCACTTTATTATAAAATAATTTACAAAACATATCTTAGTTTATGCATTGTTTTTCGGTTTTCTTACAGTTTTGAGCAAAAGACCTGCTATTTTAAAGTTGTTTAACCAAGTAGAAAGACAGTTCGTTTGCTTGTTGTGCTTAGGCAAACAGTATTTGATGCGGTATGCCGCTTCAAGTGGCTTGGAAATGATAGTCGATGCCCGGAAAGTGTACGAAAACGACCAGTGAACATTTTAGTTAATCGTCAGGTCATTCAAAAATGAGTTCAAAGAAATCCTTAGGTTTTCACGAGATAAGTTGTTCGTAAGATGAGAATTTGACACATAAGTGCGACTAAGGGCAAAAACAGCTCAAACAGAAGTTTTAAGAGTCTCAAAAAGTTCAGGCATTCGTATGACTCCAAAGATGCCAGAAACGTTTGAGACGGGCAGCAAGTTCACGCTGGAAGAGAGGATACCTTTCAGTGATTTACCATTTAACCAGCTCATAACCCCCAGAATATTAGGATTTGTTCTGTAGACACTACAAGGACAGGGGTGCCCACCAAGTGTGGGGAGAGGGTCATGGCGCAGACTGCGCCATTGAATTTTTTAGGCGGGTTGTTTTGAAGGGTATTTTTTCATTGGGGGAGCTCTTGCTTTTGAGGGTCTTTGCATTATTTAGGGGGGGGGAGTGCCTTAGAAGATGTTAAACATCGCCAAAATCCGAAGTCAGGCTTTTGTCTGTGATGGAATCATCACAAGCTACCAAAAATCTCGGGTTTTTTGTGAATGAGGGACATAAAATTAATCAAAAAGTGTACCAAAAGGACATTTTAGAAACTGCTGTACTTCTGTGGACCTATGAGCACTTCAGCACAGTAATGTAGACTTGACATTTCAATTTGACTCCACACCAGTTCATACGGCCAAAAAGACAAGAGTGGTGCAAGGCGCATTGTTTTTGACATGATACCATCTTTAAAGGGGACGCGCTACTCGCTAGACCTCAATCCCATTTATTACACTGTATGGCCTGTTTTAAAGTCAAAGGTCTGCCCTAAACAACAAATAAGTTTGGGCTCTCAAAACTAATTGCTTTATAGGAAATAGGATTGATTAACGGACTTGAGGCACATGAATGAAAATTTCAATAAACAGTTGCACCTTTGTATTACTGCAAAAGGCGGCTGCTTTGAAACCAATTAAATTTATTGATTGCTAAAGGTCTTCACAAATCATTATTTTTTGTGTTTTGTTAATTTATTTATTTTTAATAAAGTTACATGGAAAAATATTTGCCCGGGTTTTTTACCGCACTCTGTATATTTGGTTCGCACAATCAGCAGAAACATAGTTCTGTGATTAAAGTTATGCTTGTTTGTTTCATGAAGAAGGAAAATACATTCTTCACTAAGGATATTGGTTTTTTTTTTTTTTTGCAAGACAGATTAAATGTTTTTTGATCTATCTGCAAATTATATTATCATACAACAAGTTGGATTATCGAAGTTATACAGTATTTTAACATACAAGGAGGGGGGAGGAAATTGCATCAGAATTTAAGTATGAGAAATTTCTAATCGTTTTTTGCTAAAAATTTCAATTAAAACTTCTTGAAAAGTTAAAAAATTCATTTTTTCAATTTTTCTGGAGTATAAATAAACCCCTTTCGAAAATAACGGTTTCTTTCCGAAATTTTCTGATTTTTTTCCGACTGTTTTCATCTCTAGCCACAATACAAAATTTTAATTTTTCTCTTTTTTTTCGCTTAAAAGGATTCGAATGGCTTTATCTTCTTTGGAAAATAATGACAGATTTTTTGTTCTAATATGAACCATTGGAGAGCACAGCAAACTTACTTTTCTTAATGGAAATTGCCTTAAGGGTTCAAACTTCAAACGCTTCTCCTGTAAAATTTCATTTGTTCGTATTGTGGCACTCTAGCGAGCGATATAGTGTATTATAAAGCAAGAAGTTATTTCGTCAGAATTAAAAAAGAAATAAAATAGCTGCATGATATTTAAGTAGCTATCGCCACATAACCAGTCTCTTAATTTCTGAAACCAGCAGTTATTTCTGTTGCAATGTTCCGAGTTATAACAGAAGTAATCATCTCGGGAATTAAAAAATAACTTAAAAGTATTTTATGTACTTTTTTCTTTATCCTTCTCTTTTTCTTTTTTTTTTTTTTTCAATGGCAAAATGGTCGTAAAAAAAAAATTTCTTAAGTTTCTCCTCTTTTAAGTTAAATCATAAATGTTCTCTTAATTACTTACAATCGAGTATCGACTGAAGTGAGGGATGCGTTCCAGGACCCCTCGCGTAAGTCGAAATTTCGCGTTGTGGAGAAGGGTATGTACACGATTTTTTAAAAATACATATCCAGTAATTTTAGACTATAGTAAACACCCCTCAAACTGTTTTAAATCATTTCTTAACTGTATATTACCGTTTTTACTTCCTTTTACAAACGAGCTGATGTGTGCATCACATGATTTCCTTTTACACCAATTTAATTTTATTCCCCATTATCGGCAATTTTAATGTGATTCAATAGTTAACTCTCTAAATATCACCAACAGTGGCCAAAATGAAACCAGAGTAAAAAAAAAAATGTCGCCAACTTTGTCGCCAAGTTGGCAACAAAACTTGGAGACAAAAAGTTTGGCGATTTATCGTCAAGTGTCCGCCAAATTATAACACCAATTGAGTTTGCATCGAAATGAACAATGATTTCCCACAAAAAAGGTGCAAAAGACCTCTTTAAAAACAATCGAATGCAACCAAAAGGGGAGGTGCTCAACTAGACTTCACTAGGAGTATACGTACCAAATTTCAACTTTCTAGGACATACCGTTCTTGAGTTATGCGACATACATACGCACATACGTACATACGCACAAACCTACATACGTACATACAGATGTCACGAGAAAACTTGTTGTAATTAACTCAGGAATCGTTAAAATGGGTATTTCGAGCGTCTATACGTTCTTAGGTATATATGCACGTGTGGTCGGATCGAAAAATAAACTCAACTTTCATTCGGGGGTGAACAAAATGGAAATTAAGGTGGATTTTTGAGTGAAAATTTTTCCTGAATGCAAAAGTAAAAAGGAAGTATTGTATTCGCAAAAAATTTTTCACTCAAAAATCGACTTTAATTTCCACTTTGCTCACCCCCGAATGAATGTTGAGTTTTTTTTCGACCTGACCACACGTGCATATATATCTAAGAACGTATAGACGCTCGCAATATCCATTTTGACGATTCTCGAGTTAATTACAACGAGTTTTCTCGTGACGTCTGTATGTACGTGTGTATGTGCGTATGTACGTATGTGCGTATGTATGTCACATAACTCAAGAACGATATGTCTTAGGCAATTGAAATTTAGTACCCAGACTCCTAGTGGGGTCCAGTTGTGCACCTCCTCTTTTGGTTGCATTTGGGTTCTTCCAAAGGGGTCTTTTACCCTTTTTTGTGTGGAAATCATTGTTAATTTCGATGTAAACTCAAGTGGTGTTATAATTTAGAGGACACTTGGCGATATATCGACAGTCCTTTGGTCACCAAGTTTTATCGCCAACTTGGCGACAAATTTGGCAATTTTTACTTCGTTTTACAAAAAAAGAAAGTATTGTATTCGCGAAAAAATTTTCACTCAAAAATCGACCTTAATTTCCATTTTGCTCACCCCCGAATAAATGTTGAGTTTCTTTTTCGACCCGACCACACGTGCATACATACCTAAGAACGTATAGACGCTCGAAATATCCATCTTGACGATTCTCGAGTTAATTAGAACGAGTTTTCTAGTGACGTCTGTATGTACGTATGTATGTACGTATGTGCGTATGTATGTCGCATAACGCAAGAACGGTACGTCCTAGAAAGTTGAAATTTGGTACGTAGACTCCTAGTGGGGTCTAGTTGTGCACCTCCTCTTTTGGTTGCATTCGGGTGCTTCTAAAGGGGTCTTTTGCACCTTTTTGGGGGGAAATCATTGTTAATTTCGATGGAAACTCAAGTGGTGTTATAATTTGGCGGACACTTGGCAATATATATCGCCAGTCTTTTGGTCACCAAGTTTTGTCGCCAACCTGGCGATTTTTTTTAAATCTGGTTTTAATTTGGCCACTGTTGGTGATATTCATAGAGTTAGCTATTGTCTCACATTAAAATTGCAGTAATGGGGAAATAACATTAAATTGGTGTAAAAGGAAGTCATGTAATGCACCCATCAGCTGATTTTATTAAAAAATATGGTTTCAATTTGGCCGCTGTTGGTGATATTTAGAGAGTAAGCTATTGAATCACATTAAAATTGCCAATAATGGGGAAATGACATTGAATTGGAGTAAAAGGAAGTCATCAGCTCGTTTACATTAAGAATTGAGCTTCTTCTTCATTAAATAAAGAAAAAAAAAAGCTGTGCATTTAAAATACTGTTACACTGAACAAAACGAATGGGAGAAAGAGGCATAAAAACAGTAGGGTACGAACAGTATGTAGTAATAATAAAGTGCAGCACTATAATATTACTGTACAGTAGATACAGTAATTATATTTAAAATTTAAAAAAACGATAGTGATTACTTATGTACCGGGATCAGATCGTTATCAGTCTTCTCCTGACAGAGTATGCACATCAGGCAACTCGTGAGCTCCTTCCTAAAATTTTTGTGTTGCGGGCGAGGATTTCGCGTTAGCTCTAAAACTCGCGTTATAGCCATTTCGCGTGCTTCATTTTAGCATATGTTGTGTCAATCACTGACACTATACAGTTTTCGATCAGTAAATAATGGACATGCACAAATATATTAATCTTATTGTAAGCCAAGAGCGTAAGTAATCTTGTTGGAAGCAAAATGGTGTAAGTAAATGGAAGGTAATTTTTGAAACAATCCTATGTCGAAATTAATAACAAGAAATACTTTACATTTCATACTTTAAGTAACACTTGCAAAAAGACTCTTTAAAAAAAGTGATCTGAATTTTGAACCGGTTTTACACTAAATGTTACTTTTGTTTCTTACATATATTTCTTCTCGCTTCCTCAATTGTCTTCTCATCCTTTTCTTAAAATATCATTTACGAACCTTGCAGAGACACCACATATTAGAAAAATGGTGAAAAGGACATTCAATAGTAGTCATTTCATTCCAAAAACAGTAGTTAAATATGCAAAAATGTCAACCGAAAAAAAAAAACCACCACAAAACCAATTTAGTTTATTTGCATCAGGTTCGTTTGCTTTTAGATTAAACAAAAAATTCTTTCAATTTTTCAGAGGAAGAACAAACAACATTTGTTCAAAACAAGTCAGGCACGCCCAGAAATACTGTTTTTCTTGTTTTGAGAACCATATATCAGCACTATTTTCGAAATAAAAGTCCTTTTCCTCCTTTTGCGATAATTCACCGCAAACAAACGCCTTTTAAACATTCCTTCCTCAAGAAATAAAGAGTAGAAAGAAAGAAAAAGCACCACGATCCTAATTTGGGTGAAGCAAAACAATCGGTAATGACGCGCACAGTGAGGTATGTGAAAGTAAATTTCAATTTTAATTAACGAAGTGCTTATTCAAAGTGCCAAAAACTGGGTAACCTCTTATTTCAAATCATTTTCTTGATGTTTATTTTGCTCACGAAGTAATCATTTAACACATTTAACTCCTGGGTGTCCGCTGTTGATGTTGCATTTAGAGACGGATTATGCAATTTTAAAGAGAACCCCAAGAGATAAATGTTCACTGCTTTTTACCAGGAAATTTTTACCTTAGTGTATAAATGAAAAAAAAAAAATCGGGGCAAAAAATATGGGAAAATAAGGGACAAGTGAAGGAGAACAGAAAAACACGTTTTTGAAAGGTATAAGTAATTTTTCCTCGTCTCCCAGTAATCAAGCTATAAAATCCTTAAGTTTTCTAGTTTATTTATTCACTTTAGGTATTACACATAAATTTTAAAAAAACCTGTTCAAGTTCAAAATCCTTAATAATCAGGTTAATGTAAAATAAAAGTCATAGATATAGTATGGGAATGCGGGCAAGTGAAATAGCGGATCAAAAGGAAATGGTGAAATATTTACTTTGCCTTCAGTGCCACCTATCTGGCAATATTTTAAATAAGTATTAACACATGTAGTCTGTTCTAGTCAGGAAAAACTTACCTCTGAAGATAAAAAAAATACGATAACAAGCAATTTTCAAGAATTGCTAGTATTATCGTATTGCTCCAAGAAATATTTTTGTCATTATAAAATCATTAAGTCATTATAATCGTTTACTCAATCAATCATTTACGTACTCATTTATTAATACATTCATTCACATTCCTTGATTTTATAATTTACTTATTTATTCATTCACTATTTTATGTACTGATTTATTTTTAATCATACATTAATTAATTTATGTATTTATTAGTTGATTGTTTCATTTCCTTTCCGTTTATTCATACCTCATTGTATTTACTCATTCACTTGTCGAAAATACCTTTTACAATCGAATGGAAAATATTTCTTTAGAAAAATATTTTATTTTTTACTTTGTTCTAAAAAAAAATTTAAAATTTCCACCTTTTTTTTTTTTGAAAGCTTAAATTCATTGCAAAACATAAAAAATAATGTTTCATTGTAAAATGTATTATAAAATACATTAATCTTTCTTTATGTTGCATAATTTTTAAAACAAATTTCCAGTTTGTTCATTTCGAAAAAGCTACATCATCTTCTAACTATCTCACTTTGCCCCACATTCCCCATTTATACAAATGAAAGAAACCAGTTAAAAAATATACGACTGACAAATATGGTACTGACAAAAAATGATTGAAGCACTGAAAATTGTAGCACCAAGGATATTTCATGAAGATAACAATATTACAGTAATTACAATGGTGAAACTCCTGTGACAAACAAAATTGCAATGGTGTTTGAAATGGGGGTGGCCGAGTTTGCAATAACGCTGGCTTGTACCAAGTATAGCGAATCATGTCGGAGTAATGCGATGCGCTAATTTAACTATAGAAACGAACTAGTGACTGAAATTTAAACATGATAGGGGGGAGGGCACTGGAAATAGTGGACTCCTTCTCTTATTTCTCGCCAAAATTTGCCAAATTTGGCGATTTTCTGAAACTGTCACTTTACGCTTTGATGATGGGAGACGAGGGCAGATGATTTATACGTCAGAAAAAATGTTTCAGTGTATTCTTTCGATGTTACTTTCCGCACAATTTTTCACTTTTGTACTATTCGTGTGATTCCTCGTTAATCATAGTATAGAATTATTTAAGTTGCAAAATGGTTATTTGTGTTATATGATTGATAATACTTTTTCATACGAACTCATTGATTTGCTTTAGTAACACATATTTTTTATGTTTATAAATTATTTTACCTTTTTAATTGAACCCTGCACTTGGTACATCATGTACTTTTACAACTAAAAGATTCTTTCTTTATCTGCAGTATGCACTTGCAGTGGAAAATGTCGACACTACTGATCGCATTTTCAGCAAAGTAGGCTTTATCTTAACTTGCACGCTAGATATCAAAGTAGAAAGCATTAGGTTTCAAGTAAAAGACGGTCAATATTAAGTCGGAATGGCAAAAAATGCTTTCAAAAATGGTTACATTAGCTAGAGCTAGCTGGAACTATCGCAGACAAAAATAACCTTCTGGAGGAGATGAGGGGGTTTCCTATCAGTTCTTATATATACATAAACTAACCTATCAGGATTGGCAATGTATGATAAAACCATGAGTTTTGTGCGACCGACCTCCCCCCCCCCCTTCCCCCTTGCGTCGCTATATTGTTGGCACTATTCGTCCTACATACTGTTACACTTTTAGATTTCACGATAAAAGTGTATTAGGTTTTTGATTTTCATATGAAATTCTAATACAGTGAGCGCCTGATAATTGAATCAGTGGTAATTGAATCAGCCGGTGTGATGAATCAAATCCTCAAAAACAGAACGAAATCTAGCTTTAACATTGCAAAACTATCGAATATTTGAATCAAACATGTCGCTAAAATGAATCAAGCGTATGGACTAACCATTTTCAGCAAATTCTTTGTGTATCACTGCAGTCTTATTTCTTTGCCTTCTTTTAGTGAAATTTTTTTTTTGTAAATAGTGAAAAAGGGGGGTAGGGTGTAGCACACTTTTAGTAATAGATTTCTCGGAAAAAGTCAAATAAAACCAATGAGACGGAGAGAGACATGGTGCCAATGGGACATCTGTGGTCTAGGCTTTCGAACATTAACATTGGAGCCAACGAGGTGCGAATTCTGAGGACTATAGGTAGTTTTTTGACATTGGAAAAAGAATGTCCAGATTAATTACTGCCTATTATTAGAAACTAACAGCAGATACATTTTACGAAGCAGATCAGTTAAAATTTGAGTTTTGTAATTATGTTTTCATATTGTTGTACGTCAAAACTCATTAATAGGAGTGAGATTTTTAGTGCGCGGTATACTTTTTATGATACTTTATCTTGTTTGAATAAAAATTAAATCAGGTTCTCTAATTGTATGTGGAACACCACGTTAAAAAAAAAAATACACATATTATTTGCTTTATTGAATCAAAACTGCTTGGGAGAAACATGATTCAAATAAACTGCGGCCACTGAAATAGTTTTATATATTACTTACTATCAAATGTAAAGATGCAATTAGTTTTTACTCTAGTGGACAAAAATAGTGTAGAATTATGGTACAGTTTATTAAGATTTTAAAAATATTCTAGAAAAATAAACACTGTGATAGTAGTTTATTGTCTGCTTCGTTTAGCTCAATGTTTTGAAGGATTTTCTTCATATTATGTTTGAGCTATGAGTAGCTACGAAAGTTCGTAAAATGAGATATATTTGTGATTATTCTAAAAACTATGTGGAACTTAAAGTTTTTCAACTTTTATTAATATATTGTCATATAAATTACTAATTGAGGCCAAAACGTAAGTCAGTAGCAGGGTATACATTGAAACACAATATGGAAATAGAAAAAGACAGTAAAGAACGGTGATTATAGTGTGGATAACTTGATATCTAAGCCATAGAAATTGGTTATCTAACTATCAGGTAAAAGATGTGAAAAGAGTCAACAATGAAACAAACGTTTTTAATTTATTTGCTTGCTATAATGCAGGTTGGACTAAATTTTTTTACCAAATGAAGAATACTGGGAAGAAAGGCGAAATGTCGATTTTTCCGATGTTAGGGAAAATAACGTTTGAAAGTTTAGAATAAGATCTTTTGTTCAGTTTACAGTAACTTTAGAGTGATTTTTCGCTTTGATCCTTCTGCTTTATTATCTGTTTAAATAAAGCAACAAATTCTTCTCTAGAAACACTCAGTGTAGCCACATTGAACTCAACACGAACAAACCAATGTCATTTCGACTTTTTTCCTTACCCTCTTCGTATTTTGGTCACCGTTGTGAGACGAAAAAGAAACGTCATCATGTAAATCATTGTGAGAAAATTAATTTATTTCGATTTGATATTATTGAAGGCTCATAGTTTGTTGACATGCACACATCTACAGTACAATTTTATAGCTTCTGTTTTTTTTTCTTTTTTTTTTTTTGGAATAATGCAGAAAGTATACCAATAAACCCCGTTGATGAAGTGGTGCGAAGAGCACAAAATTCTTATATGAAGCACAATTTAAAATCTCCACAATTACTGTCTGTATCCTCTTACTAGCTTTCTGGTAACAGATAATCTCTCCCATCTATCTTTCAGAAGAAGCTAGAACATGCAAAAGAGAGGCCAGTAGCATTTTTTCATCATATGAGGCAGTGAGAAGCAAAGTGAAGTGCCAAAATTTAAATTTTGGAGATAATCAGCACAAATGGTAGGTGAATTTCTCTGTTTTGGGGAAAAAGATAGTTTTCGTATGCCTGGTAGGTGCTGTTGTACAGCCTGATTTAAAAAAAAATTTCAATGAATTCCTAGGATCGCATCTTTAATCGCATTTTACACAAAACTTGAAAATATCCACTTGCATTCCTTTTTTGTCACTGCCTCATATAGACCTTTCAAAAAACATGGAGATCAGAAAATCTACGCAGTATTTAGGTCTACCCATGGACAGGAGATATGCAATCCTCAAACCGGTAAAGTGTTCGATATTTGGCTGGCATAAATGCCTCAAGAAGCAACAAAGAGGATACGATATCCATTTTTTAAGACTGGTTTGTATGAAGATGATTGAAAGTTTTGTCAAGCTATGAGGACTACGAATAAACAAGACGTGTCCAGTAGGAACGGCAGGAACGTTTAATTACTTTAGTTTCGGTTTTTTGTTACTGAACATTGAGCAAAGTTATTAATTCGTTATAACTATGTTAACCATTATATCTATTAAGATACATCATTGCCTTATTTTTTTAAATCTTATTAGAAATTATAATATCTTTCCTATTAACATATAATTTAAATATGTGACAGTAAGAAGCAAAGGGACGTAAGTGGTCATTCTAAAGTTTTGAGAAAAATGCAATTAAATTTCAGATCCAAGGTAGGCTTTCATTGATTTTTTCCCTAAATCCCGCTGTATAGCAGCACCTATCAGGGATACTAGTTATATCTCTTACTCCGAAACAGAGGAGAGGTATTACAACAACATGGCATGAATTTCGAGAAGTCCGTCAAGTAACAGTGATACTTTTTATTGGTGTATCTCTCTCAATGATACAATGATACTCAATGACATATTCCTTCCTAGGGATATGTAGTCAGTCAGTATATATATTTTGGTTATGACCCACGTGTTGCTTGTTATTTAATCAAAAAAATTTAAGTAATTTATGCTCAAATTGATCCATTATTGATCCCACTCAATTATTTATTGACTTTTGCATCAACTTTTCGTGATGATTAGTGGTTTTGATTTTTGTTTAAAGTTGCTTGGTATTTCACTGGAATCACATTTTTGATGAATCTTTGAAATTGATGAAATAGCCCAGTAGACAAAGGCTTGCGTGTTAAGGGGCCTGTGTCAAGCAGATGAAGTAAACGAGATATAACGTAAATGTGCGCTCTGCTTACAATACGTTATTCGAGGAGTGTATGGGATTGACAAAAGATGAAAAGACGGTCTTGTTGCTTTTTAGTATGTGTAAATGAAGTGTTCATTTTCACACATTTATGTCATTTACCTTACTTTCTTTTCTTTTAAACAAGTTTGTTAATAAACTTAACAAGTTTGGTAATTAATAATATAGATATTACTCATTTCCCCACCTGACTTGTTATATTACCTGATATGAGCAAATCTTTAGTGTCTGAAAGCAGACGGCCGTAACATTAAACCGAGCAGGCGATATGACCCACAGATAAGTATTTGGAAAATTATCATTTCCGTATAATGAAATAGTTTTTGTATTGAGGAACCATTTCTTTCCTGATTGTCCGATATACGGACGAAAAAGTCCTTGAGGTTTAATCAGAAATGATCCCTGCGATAATCGAAAAACCGGCGGACCATAACACCCTCTGGTACCATATTTATTCTTAAAAAAGAAAAAGAAAATATTATTACAAGGACTCAGAAAATGTTGGAAAACACTGTATTGGTGCTTAGCAGGGTTGCCAACCTTGGAGAAACAATTTGAGGAGCATCCATAGCAATCTTGAGGAGCATTTCAGAATTTCAAGGAGCAGCTCGGTATTTTATATAAAAATCATTCCAAAAAAAAAAAAAAACTAATTATCACTTATCTAAGTTTGTTTTTGCGCTTTGATAATCTTTTGGAACACTAGCATGATAATAACCATTATTTATTTAAATAAATAAAACAGTTAGAAATCAGGGCCATATACTTTGAGTATGAGCATCTTTAATTTTCCAAACTTACATGTCTGTCATAATAAAACAACAAAATATATTTTAAATGAATTTAATGTTATTTAAATGTTCTTGTGTGTGAAATACAATCTTTGGTAAGACTGGTAAGCATTAAGACTTAATTTGGTAAATGGTGTTGGCTTAAACTAACTCGGATTGAACTGGACCGAGATTGGCCTGGAATGCGGAGCAAAATAACTCGTTTGCGATGTTGCGTAGTTTCGCTATTTTATCGGAGCAACTCCGCAAAATGCGGAGCAGTTGACAACCCTGGTTTTTAGTGAATCGCATGTGCAAGTGAGTTTTTTAAATAGATGAAAGCAAATAAAATCATCAAATGTTTTATAAAATTTGTTTATTTTTTATAAAATGCTTGGCACCGAAGAAAGATTTTCAAGTGAGTTTGCACTTTGCTCATCAGTTACAATAAACATTAACAACAAACATTTTCAAAGCGCTTTTTAAACAATACAAAGCAATTCATACATTTTTCTTACCACTGCAAAAATAAATAACAAAGCTAATACATGTTAAAATATTTCGGTAGGTAAATTTGTATGTAATATAATTGCAAGTATTATCTGTACAAGGAATTTGAACATTAAGTTTTTTACATAATATGTCTGCGGAAGCGGACATATGTATGGCTTTTACCAGCATTACAAAAATATATCATCAATTTTTTTTATATTCATTGAAAAGGATTATAATTTTAAAATTACACCTAACGAACTGTGTAAATTTTACGCAGCAAGCCGCTCAATAACTTAGATTATGAAGCAAACTTCTGCTTAAGAACACTACATTTGTAAATTTAAGTAATAATTTGGTTTCAGTTTTTCATTTGTTGAATTTTAGCTGTTCCAGATTATTTTTCAAAATGCTCAATTTAGGAGAAAAAATTACGTTTCTAGCAGTAAAATAATTTATGGAATCAGATATAGTTTGGGAAATTATGATGGAATAGATAAGAGTTCTTTTATTTAAAAAAAAATCTTTCCATTTTTTAGGAAAATTTGGATTTGACTGAGCAAGCTTCAAATTTTTCCTTTACAAATTTATTTATTTATTTTCGCTTTGTTTGCATGAATCCAAAATACTGTACAATGTTTATAATTGGCAAGTGAATGCGCTAATACTGAATGAAAACTCATCGAACAGAAAGTAATGCAATCTTTTGTTTATTCTTTACCAGCGCGAATGACTTTTTTCGACTTAGCATACATTTTCTTGCTAAGAATGGGTTTTTTACTAGATGTAGGTTGATGTGGCTTCTGAAACTGGTAAAACAAGAAAGCATTTTCACAGTTAAACTCCTCTTTTTCTCTACAGGAACCAGTTTCTTGGTCGAATCCAGTGCCATTGGCACAAAAGACTTTATAATCAAGCATCTTATACTTTCCCATTGGAACACAAATATGGAACATTTCACAGTCGCTTTCTACATCGGCGTATACCCCTCCGGCAACCTTATCTTCACAAGTGAAGCTGGTTTTGCTTGACTTTCGCTCGAAAGCTTCCGAGTCATAATCCTCAGCGGTGGCTGCCTCTCTTTTGCTTCTTGCGTTGACTTGATCTACAGCTGGGATTTCATCTTCGTAATCATATTCGTATTCATATTCATAGTTGTAACTAGAAGTGCTCGTGGAAATGGTGGCTCGTGGAGTAGGCCTGGGGGGAAGGACATTGGATACTGCTCCAATTTGAGAAGGACGCCCACCTAGGACTGGTGGCCGGAATGCCGGTGGCGCTGGTCTGACTGCAACTCTTACAGGAGCTGGAGCAGATGTAGTCGTACGAACAGGAGCTACAGTGGTAGTTGGGGGAGCTTGTTGACCGCGAAATTGATTTCCGCCGATTCGAAAGCGTGTATTTCTTGGTGGTTGTGCCCCAAGATCTCTGGACGGAGGTGGAGGCGGGGTAGTTGTGGTTCTACCTCTAGATGGTTGTCTTACAGGCTGCACGGGTTCTCTTGGTGCTGGCTGAGGCTGCGGAACATAGTTATCAAACTCATTATCAGTTTCATAGATAGGACGTTTATCATTAGCGCTTCCGTGCAAGTTATCGTAAAACTTCAAAGCCAACCTACAATCGACACGTTCATACGGAGTACAAACTCTGGTAGCTTGGCTGAAAATAGTTCCATTAGGACAAACGAAGCTCATTAGAGACAGTTTGTTATGCATTCCTGGTATGCATACATGATAGACTTGGCAATTTGTCTCAGGATCAGCATAGTAGTCTCCTACTTTTTTATCCACACATGAGAAGCTAGTCTTCGGAATCTGATGGACATTGATGCTAGGAGCTTGTCTTTTTGTTCTCTAAAAACAGAAATGAGAGTCAATTGGAATATAAACTAAGAGTATGTAATCACTCATAAATATTTTTTCAGCTGAAAGAAAAGCCGATTGTTTCTCAAGTTTGTGTTTCATATCTCATATTAGAATCAAAACTAAGCATTGAAAATACAACAAAACTTCCATAACGAAAGTAGTCATATCGTTTTGAGTAGGTGGGATTGAAATTTTTAGACCATTCATTACTTTGAATTTTGTTGTGCTGAAAATTTCCGTAAACTCACAAAGTATACGCAGACTTAAATTACTAAAATTATAAAAAAAAAGTACTATTCCTGTTTTTACTTATTTATATATCACATACATAGCGCCCCCACCCCTCCACCCCACCATTTGGACTATGCTTTTAGAACCTTGGAAGCTCGAATATCAATGTCTCTTCATCCCTTTTCACACATCAAGCTCGCTTTGCATGAAATTTTTTGTTGTAGAGCACAGTAAAAGGCTACAGACTTCCAAGAGAACTTCTAAAAGTTTCTCTTCTAGTGAACTTCTGATGCTGAAAGCAGCAGAATTCCTAGAAGGGAACTTCAAAACCTGCAGTTAACTTCTTAAAACTGACATCGATCAACATATCGCACCCGGCTCGGAAAGTGACACCACTCAAAAAAAAAAAAAAAAAAAAAACAGCATTGGGGAAAATCAAGGTTTTACGCAATAGTAATTTTAAGTGATTTAGTCTCAAATATTATAGAACGCGTTAAACCATTACGATGTGATGTTTACTGGCTATTTTTCATGCCTTTATTAATAATGCATACTCAAAATTCAAAATTATTTCCTCTAAATTACGTAATTTTAATGATTTATCATTATTCATTGTATCGTTTTTACGCCACCACGCGCCAGTTATGTAAGCTAACTTTGTGCGAGTTTTGTGGCAAGAAGGAGCATTAAATTTCCATTTTAAATGAACAGTTAGTACGCTTTTCCAAACTTTCGAGTTGTGTCACTTTCCTAGGCGGGTTTCGGTATGTTAGCTAACCTTTTGCGAATGGTCGTCTGCGAACAGCAGCGCAAACATTTTTATCGCTTTGGACAAGTATCTGAGATCTAGATTTCATTTAGAACATGGACGTCAACCTTTAGTCAACTGCAGACGTAGCAGTATATTCTGCGTTCTCAATTGATATTGAATATTGATGACGACGAACTAATTCCAAAGTCCATACTGACACTCGCGCGTCAAATAGGCTAATTCGGGCACCCACATGAAAACATTCCGTATAGCTTGACGTCATAATTCCTTCTTCAAACTATCTGTGTATTGAATTTCGGCAAATGGAGACGGTTTGGAAGAGGAGTTATGACGTCAATCTGAAGCGAAATGAAGGGTTAACACCAGGAAGGTAGCCTGCATGGAACCAAGTTTTCTGCTACTTAGTCTCTACACGAGGGATTGTAGTATAAACAATTATTTTCTGTGGCAACAGGATTACTCTTATCGTTCTACCAAGCAATTTAACTAAGTATATGTGTGACTCTTCTCCAGCAAGATGTAATAAAAACTACCTCTTAGCGTTAAGTCTTAGGATTTCTATTTCGTTGTTGTTTAGTGTGAAAGAAGTGGTAGGCTCTTCCCATTCCGGGGATTGACCTGGATTCTGGTTACGTGAAACTGGTAACTAAACGGATTGCGCAGTTATTCTCAAGTACTAATCACGGAGATGTTTAAGCAGAAGAATAACGGTTCTCATGCTAATGAGATAACAAAGATGTCATGACAGCTTGCCAGCAGCCGCATTTAGTATTTCTTAGTTTCTTCTCTTAGCATGCTACAAGACGCTGAAGAAATTTCAAATCATTTATCACTGCTATCACAGGAAGGGTTGTTTTGAACCAAGTTCTCTTATATTTGTTCACAATAGATATACCGGAGTAAAGAATACCTTTGATTTCCCTTGCGACAATTTTGAACTATATGAATCTTCGATATACACCTTGTGTGATGGGTAGCTCCTGGAGCACTAAAGTATAAAATGAGAAAGTGGTTCGATTAAAAAAATTACAGTAAGCCCCGTAACCTTCTTTAGCATGCAGCATTGACCGTTGGCTTTTTGCTCATTGCATTACTGATTGCACGTCGCTCGGAACACAAGCACAGGGAAGTAACTGGAAGTTCAATTCATGCAAAAGAACACATACACGAGTACAAATGAATTATATGAATAATTGAACAAAATACGAAAAATCGAACTACACTGGTGTGCAAAAATTAAGGACGAGACGGTTTTTCAATATAACTTTGTACAAAAGCTTTCCAAATCAACACATTTAATATCCTAAGATCCCCAATACGTAAGGACATGTGTAATATAAGCAACACTTACTAAAAGAGAAATGAGAGGGATAAAAAGAAGCTTTATTGAAAAAGGAGCGTGGAGCGCAATGCGACTGAAGGCCGAAACATCCCTGTGATGGATGTCCAGCAAGAAACATCCGGTCTTCAGTAGGGGATATGATTTCCCCCGACTGCTAGGCAGGTTTCACAGCGTCTGCCCATGCTGAGAATTAGGGTGTCAATGAGTTGTTGAGGCATTGCTGCCCATTCGTCTTGCTGCGCCAGTCGAAGCTCCCGAATCGTTACTTGTGGTAAGGTACGAGCTGCCAAGCGTCTGCCTAGAAAATCCCATACATGCTCGATGGGATTGAGATCCGGAGATCGTGCCGGCCAATCCATACGTTCAATATCCTCACTCTCTAAGAGCTGTTCGGCAGCTACTGTGCGATGACATGGTGCATTGTCGTCCATGAAAAGGAACTGCGGACCCATAGCGCCGCTAAAAAGACGCACATATGGAAGAAGAATCTCGTTACAATAACGGGTCCCGTTGACTGAACCTGCGTCGCAGATGTGAAGGTCTGTACGACTACCAAGCATTATGCCTCCCCAAACGAGAACACCGCGACCTCCATACCTGTCCCTTTCAATGATGTTCGAGGGATGATTGCGACTTCCCCACTCTCTCCAGATAAGTATGCGATGAGAATCGCTACTTAGACTGAATCTGCTCTCATCTGTAAAGAGTACTCGTCCCCATTCATTGTCTCTCCAATTCCGGTGTTCCCGGCACCACAGAGAACGCCTTCTCTGATGGGCAGGCGTGAGAGGTACACACCGTATAGGGCGTCGTGCAAACAGACCACCACCGTGCAGTTTTCTGGTCACGGTAAAATGCGATATCGGTCGTCCAGTCGCCTGTGTCGTGTGTCTAGCGATTTCTCCCGCTGTCTGCCGCCTGTTTCTTCTGGCCTGTAAGACAATATACCGGTCATCTGCGGGTGTAGTTCCTCGTGGACGACCACTACTGAACCCCCGTATAGCTGTTACTGTAGTTTGAAATTGTCTCCAAAGTCGTGAAACGATGCTGTGAGCAATTCCGAACTCTGCAGCCACACTTGTCACACTGCGGCCTTCCTCCAACTTCCCAATGATTCGACCTCGGGTAAAAGCATCCAGATGTCGTCTAACAGATTGATTATTCGCCATTTCTCGCTGAGACAGCAACTCGGTGTGATTTTAACTGCTATACGGCGTGCAATCTCTTTGCCTGAAATACTGATCTTACACCGACAACATGCTTTACACTACTCAGACCCTCCCCCATTACGTCTGCCTGCATATCTGCGCATGTGCTACCGTACATCACCTTACTTAATCTCCTGATTGGTCTTTCTGTCCGCTCTGCCTCTTCGTTCAGCTGATATGCTAATTTTTCGACTTCGTCCTTAATTTTTGCACACCAGTGTAAATAAAAGAACAAGGAACTGCTTAAAACGTACCTTCTATCTGTTCAACGCGACACGGAGTGGTCGTTACTGGACCAAAACTAACGATTCTACAGCCTTCCTGGATATAAATATCAAACTCAATTAACAAAGGACTAAATTTCTCACTGTACTGTAAACGATTAGATTTTGGTCGCAAAATGCATTTCCTGATTCATTTTCACAGCTGTATTAGCAAACCAGTTTTTAGAAACATTATTATCTCACAGGTTTTAAGATACAAAATAATTTTAAGCAATGAAACAAATCTGGAAGCAGCAATTGAACTTTTAACTAAAGTTTTAACTAAGAACCGTTACCCAGCAAAGATTAAAAACAGTTAAATGCGTAAGGCGTCGGACAGGTAGAAGTTAAGTTTTGAGTAGTTTCTTGTTCCTTTATTCAGTTCGATATTTTGTATTTTGTTCAATTATTTATGTAATTCTGTTGTACTTTGCTCGTGCATGTGCCATTTTGCATGAATTAGATTTTCAGTTATTCGCCTGTGCGTGTTTGCAAAATGTCGGAGACAAATATTGCATTTCTAAGTTCATATCTAGGCTGAGTTATATTCATGAAACATTTCATGAAAATAACTCGGATTTCATAATACCCAAGGGGAGTTGCCCTGATGAAGCCCTTGATCTTTTATAATTATTTTTGGGGTATTTCGAATTTCAACTTTCTTTTATTTCTGTGTTTTTTCTTCTACTAAAATTTTTTTTCCTACTCAAAACCCTTGTTACCACTCAGATTCAATTATTTCTCATTCCGGTACAGGAAATTTTAGGAATTCATTGTTGATATGAAAGATATATACTTAAAATAAAATTCTTTAATAATTAATGTAGTGAGATTACTTACATCTAAATTTTCATCCGATGCCAGTGCAAGAGTGCATATTATCGAACCTATTAGAAATTACAAAATTACTTTAGAATTTAAAAAAAACATAACAAACAAGTAAGATAAATATTTACATTTGTGCTGAAAAGTAAAGTAAGAAATAACAATGTCAAAAAACACAAATTGCAGATTACTAGACACTTGTTTGTCGTTCCTTGTATCGCCGAAAACATGTGTCTGCAGTAATCTGCAATTTGTGCTTTTTGATGTTTTTATAACAAACAAGTGTTTGCAACCATTAAAAATTTCAAACTTTGATTTATAACAATGTAATAAGAAACATCTGTTAGTAAAAATATATGTCTGCTTACTCATCATACGTAACCATGAAACGTGGCATATGTCACCCACGTTAAAAGTCAAGTTTTGCTAAAGATTATTCACAACGTGCTTGCAAAAGTCACACACAAAATACATTTCTAAATCAAACAGTTCTATTTTCTACTACATTCGATGACGTAGAGAGGATTACATTTATTTTCTTCTTTACTAATAAAGAGATGCGAGGAAAGTGAGATAGTTAGGATAACTCACCTTTTTCAAGATGAACAAATTGGAAATTTGTTTTAAAAATTTCATTAAACTAAAGAAAGAATAATGTATTTTACAAAACAATTTAAGTTATTATTTTTCATTTTTTAGTAAATTTTTACCTTAAAAAATGGAAAATTATCACTTTTCCGCATGTACAGGACGAAATGAAAAATGAAATATTTTCTATTCGATCATTAAAAATATTTTTCATTAAATGAATGAATAACTAAGCGAATTAATGAATTAATGAATAAGTAATGAAGCAATAAACGGTATAGAAAAAAAAATATCTTCATGCGAAAAAGTAAATGTGTGAAGAATGCTTCATGCGAAAAGTGAATAAATAGTGAATGAAATGAATAAATAAGAGAATAAATAACTGAAGGGATCTAAATGAACTTAATTAATGAATGAATACTTAAGTGATTTAATGAATGAGCGAATACGTAAGCGAAATGACACATTTTACTTTGCCCCATTTGTTCTTGACAAATTGTAAAAGAGATTTAAAATCAAAACATGTCCAGTATTAACTAAAGTACTGCACTGGATATCAGTAATCTCAGTTAATATTTAAAATTTTAATCACAATTTTATAATGACAAAAATTATCTTTGACAAACCACAAAATATTACAATATGTGCGTCAAATTTTAGAAATGACTTGTTATTACTAGGGATGCACCGATTCACCAGCAATAATCGGTCCCAATTAGCCGATTATCTATAATCTTTTTTTTTTTAAATAGAATTCCATTTTTGTTTGCTCAGAGCTAAAACTTATGCTATGATTTATATAGCACAAACAATAAATAAATAAAATTTTCTGCAGCAACAGGTAACATGTCATTTTAATTAAATTATAATAATGTATGAAATTTTAAAAGATTTAACCATTTAGTTTTTAAATATTTATCAAACTGATGTTTTTTTAAGGAGGGGGTTATGAGACGATTATTTATATGGGTGATTCTCCAAAATCCTAACACTATTATGTCCCAGTCGCCTAACACAAAAATTGTTTAACCCAGAAAGTATTTTCCTTTTTTAATAGTCAGAAATAACTTATCTGATGTTATTCTACCCTTATTAAAACAATAACTCATTTAGTTTTTTCTGCAAAAATTTTTGAATAACCAGAAAGTCACACTTTTGGGGCGTGTCACCATCTTTTTTTTTCAAATGGACTGAAATTATTTAAAAATTTTATATCAACATTCCACAAATTCAATTTCTAATACAAATTTAAGCATACTTCAAGGCGTAAAGAATCATTCTTTAAATAAATTTAATTATTTAAATCATCAAAGTACATCGTTTTAAACTTTGTCCCCAGGTTTTCATGTCATTCTCCTGTCCTAGGAATGAGTTCAATTATTATAGATTTTAAAAAATGAAGTTTTAATCTGTTGTGCTATAAAACTTTATTATCACCATTTTGTTGGATTCCTTGAATATTTTGTAAATATGATCTGTCTACTGTTCTCATTAACATTTTGAAATTCAAGAATAGGGTATGAAACATTTTCGCTGTCATTCTCCTGGACAATATTTCTGTTTTAAATAAGTGAAAAATTTCAACTCTAATCATAGTGTGTGGTTGAATCAAGAGGTTAGAATAGAAAAATAACATTTTTTACCTTAAATATAATCCTGGGCCTACGTAACAGGCAAATTGTATGGAAATTGTTATACTCCTGTCCTAAAAGAGTGTCATACTCCTGTCCTAAACAAATCACTCTCTTAGCATTATTTCTCACGTATCCCGTAGAATAGAAGGATTTATTTAAAATACATTCGTTGGAAAATAAGATTGATTGAAAAAACGAAAGTTAAATTTGGCAAACGATAAATAAAAATATATATCAGAGGAATAATTTTATTTATTTATTTATTTATTTATTTATTTTATTTATTTATTTCTTGTTGTTGTTCAGACGAAGCGTTCCAAAGGAGATTTGCTGGTTAGACATTTGTTTATCTAAATGTTGCTCGAGCAGGTAAGTGAAGCTGCTATAAATTTCGTAATTGTTTTAAATTAAAAGTAAAATATATGTTATTAATATTGCTGATTCCCTTTCTATTTTTTTATGTTTGTATTTCCTGAACTATAAAACAATTCGCAGGTAATGAGAAGGTAACTTTTCTTTTTGTAAATTTTATCATACTGTGTGTGGCTAACTTGTTAATGTAGCAATCGATTTTTTTCTCGTTGAAATGAATGTCTTGTGTAAACTATTCAAAGTGAATAATATGGAGAACTTCAGTTATTTCTTTATTAATATAGTTACATTTTAGATAACCCATGGAGAAATTCATTTTTTAGCTCTCCTGGTGCTGCTTGTCAGTCTCTTGCTGTATGAAAATTTGACCCTCTCTTTTGAGGGTATAACATAGTTAAAGTAAGTTCGCTCTATTTTTCTCTTAATAAGTTTCTAACAAAGAGGAAGCATTATTTTTTTCAGATTATTTTCAGCATTTTAATTTTTTTTTTAAATGCGATTGGAAAATATCAGGCTTTTGAAGAATTACCCATATGTGTGTCTGTCAGTTTCACCTCTCCCCAAAACGCGTGAGGGAATAATCCGATTCAAACATTGTTGTTGTTATTCAGCGACTGTGTTCACTGTATTAAATTAAAGTATGCATTTCATACTTTTCTTTCCTAACGACTGTCTTTTTTATCCTATTAAAAATAAGTTTTATTAAATATCTTTTGATTCACGCAATTTTAATTTGTATATTTTGTATTGATCTGCGCATCTATCATATATACGATGCTGGACGTATCTCATGTATCAATAATTTTCAACACACTTTACCTTTAGTATTATGTTTCAAGATTTCCTTATAGTTTCTGTAAAGATAAAAGGCCAGCATTAAATGGCTACTAATAGTAAAAAAGTCAATACTAAACTAAAAGTGTCTATAGACAACGGTCTACTAATAAAATATTTGAATTTTTATATCCAGTGAACAACATAATGTACTTTTATCATCACTAGTAAGAAAATGGGTAACACAATTTGAACAAAATTTTTAGTAATAATTTTTAGAAACATTTTGAAAATGAAGAAAAAAAAATCATTGCTCACACAAACAAACAAACGATCAACTAATTCTCAGAAATTGAAATTGTAATTAAAAAAAAGAGTTGATTCAGAGATTAATAAAAGTCACTATTATTGTAGTTAATCGGCAGTCGATTAATCGGCATCGGCCAATTATCGTTTGCCTATTAACCGGTAATTGGCCAGTCTGCTTATCGGCTATCCCTAATTATTTTGATTTTTTTAAATTATTTATTTTTGACTAGAATCAACTTTATACTTAAGAACATAGTTAAAATATTGCTAGATGGGTGGCGCTGTTATCTGTGAAAATATTTTAATACTTAAATTTACCGCACATTCATTTTCATCAAATTTATTCCTTTAAAAACAATTCGGGGAAATTTTGACGTTGAGTTCTCAATACATTTAAAATAGTGGGATTGGATGAACGGCAATACATTTATCTCCAAGATAGTTTCTCTGAAAACATTTAACTTCCGTTGAAATCACGAAAATTTCTCTAAAATAATGTACATTCAGATTTATCCGAGCTTATTTCTGCAAACAAACGTTAGTTCTTGAAATTAAAAATCTTCTTTAAAATCTAACTGCAGCACACTAAATACCATACAAATAATTTCATTCTATAACAACTTATACTTAACCTTCTGCGTCAACTAGCTAATTATAATATACTTCTTATTTCTTGCGCATGACTCCTTTAAATTGAAGTATATGTAATTTCATTACAGTCATTCACACATTAAAATTGTTATTTATATAGAAACTATCAATTATAACAAACACGATATAGCTCTGTACTAAACTTGTAAAAAATGGAATACTTAGTACTTAGTAAACGTTTTGTTGTCACTTTTCCCTTGTAAAAATCCTTTACGAATATTTCCCATTTCTACTTGATTTTGTAGTTTCCGATGCACCCGAAAAATATAAGAAAATAATCGTAACTGTTATTAACTTATGCGCCGCAATTAATTACAGCTATCGCTCCACACTTCGGAAATTGATCGCACTATCAACTAAAATTCTTGCAGCAGTAAAACAATGTGATGTCTCTCCAGATGAAAATGAAGATTGTAACATACAATATGACTGGCATACAATATGAGTAACATACAATAGCAGACTATAGCTAGTACATTACATGAAATACACCGCCAGCTCAGTCATTCCATCCGCGGACTGCCGTTTCGTGCTTATTAGCACTCATCAGCCCGGAATAGGAAGTGCCTGAGCTGGAGTTGGAAAATCTCTTAAGGAAGCCAAGAGTGCCAAACAAACTGGTAGCTAATATAGACTCAGCACTGACCAGACGAGTGACAGAAGCAATGATTCAGTTCAACTCGAAGATTGCAGGCAAGGTATGGTATTTTCAGTAAGCTGCATGTCATTCTGCGTTAGCTTACTGCTGTAACTTACTGAAAATATAACTAGCGTATTCGACAAATTTCTTAGTTAAAGTTTTTTTTAGTATAAATGACAGTTTAATTACAGTTGAATTTACAGAAACTAAAAATATCGTTGCTAAAATTAAGCAATGATGTATAAAAAGATAAGATTAATGATGTGGTAAATAATGCAGCGAGAAAGATCTCCAACTGGTACAAAAGATCAAAGAACACTAAAAAACAGTTCAAAGTTCTTTCCAGTTGATTCAAGAAGTGATGCAATGTTTCATCGCTTATCTGAACTTTTATTTATTTATTTATTTTATTTTATTTAACTTGATTAAATCAGAAAAATTATGCATTATTAACTACTAGGATGTCCACCACCCCAGTTCGACGCGGCGGCTAGCTACCAACTTTTTGACATTAAACCTGCAATGGAAAAAGTATATTATCTACTATAAAAAGTGACAATAATATACACTGATCATATTTGGAGGTTAAATATCAGATCTTACCGAAGATTTTAAAGTTTCCCTTCATAGTAAAATTGGAGAACCTTCGATAAAGTCTGCTCAATTTAGGGTTTAAGAAAGAAATTTATTGCGCTGTAAGCCGTATTATGCTAGTGACATTCGAAAGGAAGTGATGTTCTTAATTAATCGTACAATTTAAAATAACAAATTTGATGGTCCAAAATGTCGCTATACGCAACAGAACTCTTTTCTGTGTTTTATGGGCTAAGTAAATAAAAATTTAAAAAAACATGGAATTTTTACAAGTTCTCAAATGTGAACCTATAGATTGTTAGAATTGAGTTTTTTCGAAACAAATAGAATCGAACATTTTGTTAAGTTACTAAAAAGATTTTTAAAATAAAAAAATTACAAAAAATAGGAAACGCAGTCGAACAATTAATAATTTCTGTAACCAAAGAAGTACAGGGCAGGTCCTAATCTTTTTCAATCCATATATTCATAAAGTGTTTTTCAAACTAACGTTTAAGCAAATCGATTTTTTCGTAAAATCATTGTTGAAAAAGATACTTTATATTAACCATTTTTATTAAGTAAGTTTAATAAATTTTAAATGTAATGCAAAATATCTTTTAATATTTAATTATCTTACTAAAAATAAATGATGGATGAGGGAAACAATATTGTTGAATAAAAATTAATTTTGCACAAAAGTAGGAAAAAATCACATTTAAGTGCAATTAATTTGTGTGTTCTCGAAGTATTTATGAAAATTGTATATGTATTTATGAAGTATTTATGAAATCTATCTGAGATTTCAGTAATCTACGTATGATAATCAATTAATTCAAAATAAGGCAAAAAAGAATATATTCATGTCATTATAGATATTTGCTCTCCTTTGCGGAAAGAATTACTGCAGCAAAATATAAATCTGTAATTATTCTGTCTCCATCATTTATTGCTAACGAATTTAGTTCAAGGAAAACAACTCTTTCGTTCTTCGAAGCATTGTTTTCTGAGCATAAATAGTTTGAAGTTACTAAAGGTCATTAATGCTGTGTACGAAGTAAGAAAAAATGATGCAGCGTTGTTATTTCATTGAAAACAATAACAAGAAGGGTTAGATACAAGTAATTTTACTTTTAATATGATAATCAAAAATTTAAGAGAAGATTTTCATGAAAACAGGTTTCCGAAAATTTATTTACAAATGAAGCTTATATCTGCAAAAGTAGATATATCCGTAAGACATTTTTCGGGGGAAAACTCACATATCTGTCGCTGCAAAAAGATATGGGTTACAATAACTTTCAATGTTTTTGTTTAACTCATTCAAGGGAACCTTTTGAAACTCTGACTGTCTCACTTAGTTGACTTATCTAAGTATTGCAATGAAAAAACTGGGGAAAAAACGCGTTTGAGGGAAAATTGGAACTTAAGATACCTACTTTTGCAGCTACATGCTTCTGACATCTTAAAACAAAAATTTTATAATTTACTTACTTATCAAGAATGGTAATATCCTATGTTTAAGCATTTTCGGCAATCAATTTGTACTTTTATTGGAATTTCAAGCTCCTGGGAGAAAACTAAGAAAGAAAAGAAAAAAAAAAGTATTAAAAAAAAAAGCTGCATTGCGCAAAATAAACAACAATAAATGCAATAACTGTACAAACGAAAAAAAAAAACATTTACAGTCCGATGACACAGAAGCGTAATCACTTACGCAAAAATTATTGAACTGCCAGCATGGACATCTCTTAAAACAAAACCTTCTTAATCTGCTGTATTACAAAATAAAATAAGGTATTCGTATTTATTTAGGAAAGCTCTCCGAAACGGAAAGCAGTTGCGCAAAACCCCGTGAAAATATCTTTTATAGTAGAACATTTGAAGCGATAAGAAATTATAACACGAAAAATTCATGTGTTTCGAATACCAAACACTAGCTGAGTTATTTTGGGTTGTCTTAAGCCACGTCCCACATAGTGCATAATACCCTCATAAGAAATTTACCAGTAGGAAGAAAGATTCCTCTTTGGAATCATGAGAAGAAAGGGAAACACGTGGAATCATGAGAAGAAAGTGAGACGTGAATTTTCACGATTACTATTTCAGTCTTTATGTATGTTTGTGAAACAATGAATAAAACCATGCTTCCGCTGGATTTGATCATTGGTATGAATGGCACGCACCACTGAAGCATCACGAAGCCGCCACCGGCTATTCAAATGTTCAAGAAATGCATTTTTTCATTCACGTTTTTGTTGTATCACAAGTTTGGGAAACTGTAAACAAACAAATACGCATTTCACATGCTGTGTCCTTAACATTATTGTACGCAAGGTTGCTTTTCATACTGTACCAAAGATGCTCTGAAGATTTTAATTAGTCTTTTTTGTTTATTGTTCTGTTACTGAAAAGACACCCGCTGCTTTTTGCTGAATGGCGTTTCGTGTAGAGCATACTTATTTACAGTAACAAAACAACACTTTTGTGGAAATGGATGTCGTGGCTCTGAAACAGAATTAGAAGGTAGGATTTCACCATGAGCATCTCGTACAAACAAAAATGTATGGACCCAGAGAGAGCTAGTAATGTAAGAATGGAGTATTACTTGCGAAAAATGGAAAAGTGCCCAAATAATATTTTTTATGCAATAATAGTATTGTTCTGATAAAATACAGTTGTAAGATTTATCTCATTCATATTTTGTTATGATTAATAAATTATTTGTTATTAAGTATGTAATTTGAAAAATGAAAATAGGTGAAAAATACAATAGCTAAGAAAATGTGGTACAGAGCAATTGATGCACAAATTCTTTAGTAAATATTAATTTTGCATGACTGCAATCATCTTTGCACACACTTAGAAGTGTATACACATAAAAGGAACACTTCAATCTTTAGTACATCTTCCAAGAGCAGCGAGTAGAATTTTACATCGGTCTCTCACTGAAAATATCGACTCCTGAATGTACTTCTAACGAAGAGCTACAAAACGAAATTATCTCTCAGTGTATTCCTCAGATACGATCCCGCTAGAAGTCTTTATCGAAATTTTGAGTTCATGCTCGTGGATTAATGAACTAAAATACAAAATGTTATATATTATATGCCTTTGCATATGTCTTATATATAAAATGTCTGACATATAAAATGTCTTACATATAAAATTGAAAAGTAAATGACTTAAATTTATCACACAAACAAGTGAGTTGCCTGAATTTTGCTCGTTTAAATTTCTTTTGTGATTTTAAGATTTCATCTGTACTAAATTATTAATTATCTGACTTTTATTAAAAATTTAAAGTTAGTTCAACTATTATATCACATATTTAGTATTGCTATTTTAAATGATCAAGTCTAACGCATACGCTCGTCAATATATTAATTTTAAAAAAAACTTGTCAGGAATCGGACAGAAATTAAATATATAGAAAATGTTCGTAATTATTATTATGACTATGTAATATTTCTTTTAATACGTTGCCGAAGTTTTCTTCACTGACTTTTTCAATGAAATGCCACATTAAAGTTGGCGGCAGGACAGAAGGATACACAAGCATAATTTCAAGGGTTACCTACTGTTCTTCATTTATTATGCTACAAATGGGACATACAGAAAAAAAAAAAAAGATTGTGAACTTGCTTTATGACATAGAAATCTATTAATATCACTAATGTGCCATAACTACAATAGTTTTAATTTAACATTCGTGATATACGAAGGGACTAAAATGTAGCAGTGTAAACTTTGAGTATGTTTACTGACACAAAATGTATATAAATTACTTAAAAAAAAAAAAAAACCGCCTTCAAAAAATACCCAGGCACTAAAAAGAAAAAATTAACTGATTACACTTATATTATATTTCCTACCCAAACATAGAAATGAAATTTATTTTACAATTCCAGTACAAAAATCAACTAAACACCGAATTATAAAATAAACACCGATTTAAATTACTATACGATGAATTATTTTAAATACCTAACGAATTATATACGATCTCTTAAATTTTAATAACCTTTTGAAGTCGGGGCCTCCTATAAACAACTACATAACATTACTGACAACCCACTGAATCCTGAATTAAACACTAATTTAACTATACGCGAAATTAGTCTTTAAAATTAAACCTACTTAGTTACGTTAGGTAGTAGTTTATATGAAGCCCCGACTTCAAAAGGTTATTAAAAATTAAGAGATCGTATATAATTAGTTAGGTATTTAAAATAATTCATCGTATAGTAATTTAAATCAGTGTTTATTTCATAATTCGGTGTTCAGTTTAGTTGATTTTGTACCGGAGTTGTAAAATAAATTTTATTTCTATGTTTGGGTAGGAAATGGAATGAAAGTGTAATCAGTTATTTTTTGCTTTTAGTTCCTGGGTATTTTTTGAAGGCGGTTTTTTTTTATTTAAAAGTAATTTATTTTTTGCTTTTTAGTGGTGTAAATAACACGGCGAGCGTCTCGGAGACTTCCGACGACTGTGAAGAAAGGCTTTTTCAAATGCGTAACTATGTACAAAAAAAATTGTCTTCATCATTTGTTCAACTTTATCAAAGTTTGCTTTCCGAAAGCAAATGCAAGAGTCACTAAAAAAAAAAAGAAAGAAAGAAAACGAAATCACTTTAAGTTTAAATTTGTAAATTTTAGAATTGTAATATTGTAAATTGTAATTTATGTTTCGCAATTAGTGTTATGTAACTCGTGATAAAAGTCGCATGTTTCTTCACATGGCCCCACTATAAATGAAGATTAAAAAATCCACTAGAATGACTTTTATGTTTGCTTCAGAGAATCATTAATTCAAAATTTTCATTATCATTACTCTTAATAATATCTATTTTTAGTACTTTCTTTAACTATAGGTAAAGAAAGTATAAACCTTTGTTTTATGGCCTTTGTTTATCAATGGGTTTTATATTTAATCGCTTGTGAGGGAAATTGCATAAACTTTATTGTTTAACCCTTAACTTTTCCCTAAACAACAACTAGGGTAAATCAAAGATTTGGAACCTAAGTTAGACCACCCCTAAACAAAACCACCACTAATAAAAAAAAAAGCATAAAAACCGATTCACTAAGTGAGACGATATACAAAGTTAATAAAGTACAAATCGATTTAAATGTGAGTATGATATTTGAAGACCTGAACTTGATTAACATCAGACCGCCGAGGAACTATGCTGTTTCAAACAAAAAAAGACTTATCCTTATCGGTATAGGCAGGGGCGTGCACAGAAATTTTTGAGCCCATCACAAATGACTTCTCCGGGCCCCTCTCCGTATTGTTTACCCCTATATTTCACCGTTAGTTACAAAAATATTGGGCCCCTTCCAGGCTCGGGCCCGGGCCAACAGGTGTCCCTCCCCCTCCCTGTGCACGCCCCTGAGTACAGGTGTCTTCGAGTATTTACGGAACATTGTACAAAGAAAAAACAAATCCGACGAGTTCAGAACCTCCTCCTTTTTTTGAAGCCTGATAATTAATATAACCCTTATTTCAAATTGAACTGGCGGCATCGTGAAATAGTAAATCCAGAATATTGGTCAAACTTCAGAAATCATACACAGTTATAATGTATATTATTATGGAATATAAATTAAATCGTGGGGAGGGGTGTTCTGTATTCAATTCCCCCTCAATTGAACACTAAATATATTTAAAAATTGGAATATTATATAAAGAACTTGATATTTTAGTGCCTAAATAAATTTATTTATTAGTAAATAAAATATTAAGGTAATTGGTTCAACTATTAAAGTAGCAAAATATATTTTATTTACTGCTTTACTACGCAGTAATAAATACATTAGTAACACCTATAATAAAAAATTACCATGCGGCGCAGCGTTGAGAAAAAAATTAATCATCCATGTGCCGCGAGAATTAAATATTGTTTAAGAGAAAGCTAAAAGCTTAGGTGGGAAAATACACCGATCACAGCAACACCACGTGACCATGACGTATGAAATTTAAAGTTTCTTGGATTTCTCCGGGACCCCTTATCAGATCCAGACCAAATTACAATGGGACCATCTGGGAAGCATACCCTTCCAAACAAAAAAAAAAATTTCAAATCGGTCCAGTAGTGTTGGAATAATTCGAAAACACGCATTAAAAGCCGCAATACGAAATCATAACCTCCTTTTTTGAAGTCGGTTAAAAATAAAAGTTTCGACTAGTAATACCAAAGACCAGTAATACATACTTAGGAAAGTCACTTCTATTTCCGTTCATAGCCCCTCCCAGTGGAATGGAGTGGACCAGTCGCCATTCAATTGTGAAATTTCGGTTTAAACTGGACTTTTGCATTCTTAAGGGTTATTCCTTATAATTACCATACCCGCGCACACCTGTATCTGAATTTGAAGTCCCCATTATTTATCACTTATTGATGGAGCGGTGTATCCCCAGAAATATAATTATACATTAATGCTAAATTATAAGCATGCTGAGTTTCAGTTTTAATTATTTTACATTATATCTGCAAATGTAACTTTAACATAATGAGGTGACAAAAGTCATGGGAAGCCGTATCACTGCACTGCCCATTTATACACATTGTTGTACAACATTATTGCCATCTGTTGTATATTTACATCTAGCTATACCATAACTTTTGTCACCTTAGTATGAATAATACTGGAACTTTCTTCACCGAAGATCTGCGGTGCGACTCGTACGGAACATGCAGGGTTTCCAAGATTATTTATAAAACAATTTTAGAACGATAAACTTTTTCGAGTATTAGATTGAGTCCAATACTCTGGTTTTGCCCAAAAAAATATGTCAAAAAATTGTAGAACAAACCCACAGAAAAAAAAGTTTTAGATATTTTTTTAAATATTAAAGGGGGGACTACCTCACGATTCTCTCCCAATTTGGTACAAATGTTAATGTTTTTGAATTTTTCACATCTCTAGACTTTCAGAAGAATGTTAATGGTTGATAAAATGCTCCCTTCCCCTCCAAATAAAAATAATGACTATAAAAGTCAAAACTGAAAAAAAAATGTGGGGGGGAGCATTTTTAAGAAGTGCGGGGTGGTGGGGGGAAACAGTGGTCATATTTGAATTCAGAAGGTCATTTTACGTAAGATTCTACAAGAAGGGTGTCATAAGTATTTTGAAGGATATTTTGCCGCGCAGTATACAGTGCCGGCAAAAAAATCTTTACATGTGGTTGGCAATTAAAAACCTGACATGCAAACTTCTTGTCATGATTTTACTTGTCATGCTCACTAGTGATTTGGACGAATACCGAATATTCGGCTTAGGTTGTGGCCGAATATTCGGTGTTAAAGGGTTTTTTTTGCCGGCACTGTATTAATCAGCTGTAAGACATTAAATGTTTTATACATTTTTAAACTTTTGTAATTTTTATTCTTTCAGCTAAGTTTAATGCGTGTTTGAGAAGTGAAACAAATGTTATCGTTCGGATATTCAATTTAATGTAGTGTAATTGGTGCAAGATTAAAAACTTCCTTTTCGTATTGCATTTTCATTTTTACGAAGTGAATGATTGATTAATATTACAAAAAGTTCTTAATTTTAAATCATACATTTCAACCTAATTGACTCAATTTTTTCTTTAAAAATTCAGTTTTCACAATAATTGCTTACTAGCATAACGAGATGAGATTTGTATGCATATGAATCTTCATTGCATCTGCTTATTGCACCTTTATTGCATAATATTTTTTCAGCTGTGTCTAATGACTAAAATCGGTGGACTGGATCTATGTCCTAAGGCGTAAAACGCAGTCCCAGAGTTGCATAGGGAGCTAGAACTCTTTTAAAAGATTGCTCTGGACTTCTAGCAGCAAAAATAACGCAATAAGAGATCTGTCTCAAGCATCGCATGCGTATGCTAATACTGTTTTCTTACATGAATGGACATTTGTAGTCAGTGAACAAGTTACACAAGTAAAGAAAACAACTATGAATTGAGCTAAGGATAATTTGTGTGAATTATAATCAACTTTACGGGTTATACATGAAGTTTGTAAATCACCTGATTATCGAGATTTTTAGAAATTTTGTTACATAAACGAACCGTTATCACTGTAGCATTAGCATTTTTTTTATTTTGGGAATAATGTATTTACTTTTTGTTTTCGTGGCAACAAGCTTAACGCTAATTTAAAGTCATAAATTTTGAAGAATAAGTTAAAGCTTAACGCTAATTTAAAGTCATAAATTTTGAAGAATAAGTTAATTTATTTGTTTAAGTTCTTAAATAATTTTGTTGAAGTTCAATAAAATGAATAAGTTTTATCTTGTTTACTTTCTATTTCAGATGAAATGTTGTCAAATTAACTATGTTTCCAAAAATCGGACCTCAACAAAACTACATCTTTAAAAAATCAGCACACGTACTTGCTTAATCTTGAAGATAAATATTAAAAAAACACGAAATATTAAATATGTTAGCACAAGAAAGAAAAATAAAATTAGCGTTCAGCAATGTAAAGTATTTAAGAAACATAACCACGTAGCCATGATGGACAGATAGGAGGAGCAAAACAAATGTTTACAAGGCACTATTATCCAGTTTATATCAAGAATACTCATTTTTTTCCTCGTGAACAAACAGATTTTTTAAATTTAGACATAGCCACTTTCTGCTGCATTAAAACTGTTATGCGTTAAGTAAATGTTTTAATAACGCGAGAAATATTTTTCTTGTTAACGCCCAGATGTTTTTCATTGATCTGGAATTCCAAGGTTATAATCTTGTCAATGCCCTTAACGCGTTAAATATGTATTGTTGCAAAATAAATAGCTCTCGAGCGAGGTAAAATTGGAGCTCAAGGCCCAATACGCCTCACATTACACGCTTTTTCGTGAACAACGTTTTAATAGGTGCCCTAGATAAATCATGAATTTTGGCTAAGAAAAGTATGCCCTTCTTCAAACGAATGCCTCGTGTCAACCATTAATTAATCAAGAACTCATTTGTATTAATTTAGGCGATTATTTTATATGATTTATACTCACTCTCAGAAATGCATCCTCAAATCTTACGAATTGTTTGTCGCGTTTGACGAAATGGCTTCAAGAAAAATTCTCCGATTAAACTTTTCGTCTAATTGACGAACATTTCATGAGATTTGAGCTGGAGTTTCTGTAACAGCGAAAAAAAGAATCGTCATAAGAGACAAAGGATTTCTAACGATTGAAGAACAGTCGAAAGTGAGCGATTCATTTCTAAAAGTGCTTCTTTCTATTGATATTTAATGTAACTGTAGTGCGAGAGATGTTAAAATGTTTTAAGCGTGTGCTTTAATAGTACGAATTTATAGTATCCATTCATTACACTACATGTATTCCAGACATGTAAATGTTGGTATGAATCCATCATAAAAAAAATCGTAACAGTGTTTACAATATATAATTGCAAAAGATCTATAAAATGTACTTAATATGAAGGAATGTAAAGTAAACGGAAAGAAATAGATTTGGCTTCGAAATGTCAGTACAAGTGAAAAGATCGAAATTTCAGTGGACTCTCGATTATTACAAATTTAGTCTTACTAAAGCATTTCTTTGAGTAATACTTTTTTCCGTTTTTAATGATATTACCAGCAATTGCTACATTTTTCTTTAATAAAATGTATTTGTAAAAAAAATGTTCTCCAAACTCCTTCACCCTCTTATTTTTTTTAACTGTCTAAGACAATAGTTTTTCTTTTAGAAACTAAGCACGCAGGGGAAAGAATATTTAACATTTTTACAATTTTGAATTTTATTACTCCTACCTTAATGTCAAATTGTTTTACATTTTCTATCTTATATTTCAATGTGAATGTTTACGCTTTCGAGACATTTTAAATTTCTAAGAAACGAACAAAACAGACGTTTAGATAAATGTAGGTGTTCAAAAGACACGAGTAGGAAGTGGAATGGCTTGTTAGTCAAATCGAATTAATACAATAATAAAATGCCTCTTAAATAACAAACTCATTATGTTGTTCATTATCCTGCGCCCGGTATACATCATCTGCTTTCTAAAAAAAAAATTCCTGGGAAACAAACAAAAACTTAGTGAAGAAACAATTTAGAAAAAAATAGAAGATGGATTTCTAACACCTGAGAAGTGAAAGAGATGCAACAGTTTCTGTTTTTCGTGACTAGACACTTAAGCCTAAGAATCAGGAAAGCTAGAGAGAGTTTGAAACTTTGCCTTAAATGAACTGGTTTCTCAAGTATGTGCAGTAAAATTTACAAGAGAAAAAACAAGTAAACAGGTGTTAGAGAAATGAAATTAGTGAGCCTAGTAAACTATGAAAAAAAAATTTTGAATATTTTATGGATTGAGTCATTTTAGTCCCAATAGTAAACATTTTGAAAAATAATCTTTTTTTTAATAGAGGTATGATCTTCTTTTAAATGAAAAAGTTCTGAGTATTTGATTTTTTTTATATTTTAGTTTTACTTAGGGGAGAATTGGGAGGAATGGAATTTGCGGAAGAAATAAAACAGCTGCATTTATGTTTGAGTAAAATATTAGAGTTCATTTTTAGTTTTTTCCGCAGATAGTCTAAGACTCCTTTTTGTTTCTAATTGCTAAGTCAGCTGCAGTATAATTTGCTGTAAAAAGAGAAAAACTAATTTTTAAGCTTCAGAAACAAGTTAAAAATGATCATTTTTTCAAACATTTTTAAATCATGTTATTTATAAATAAAATTTTATAAATTTATAATAAACTCCAAGATACAGCATTTGAAAACAACAATCATATTAAGCCAAAATTTTGAGTACTATCTTTGATAAAATTTTTAAAAAGCATTCTACAGAGGGAAGAACAGGACACGTAACTTTCGTCTTTAATTAATGTTTGCTTTTATTCTCCAATTTTTGAATTTCTATGCAGATAATTATGTTAATAATTCAAGTCTTTACCTTATCTTGATGTTGCTTATTAGCATTAAGTGTTTAGATGTTGCAATAAATTAACTTGTATTTTGAAAAATTCTGAATTTTCGACCTTTAGTAACAATCATAACAAATTTACTAAATGAGAGGCAGCAAAAAAAAAAAAAAAAAAAAAAACTACATGTCAACTACTTAAATTCAAAAAACGTAAAAATTACAAAAAACTTCAAAAAAAAAAAAAAAAAATCACAAGAAAAAAATTTGGTGCAAGTATGGGTGCTCTTTAAATGAGACACAAGAAATAATTTCAAATGTTTTGAAACAAGATGAAATAATGTATAAAAATGATAATGAAGGGAGAAAAAAATGCAAGAATCAGAAACATCTGCCCAGATTTGACTCATAAATCATTTAACCCAAAGTTCTTTGCAAGTGACTTCCGATAAGTTTTCACCACAAAGAAATCAGTTTTTTTTATCGAAACATAGATATGTCCAGCATGTATCATCATCACTGCCTACAAAGTGCCGTGCGCGATGAAGAACGATATCGATTCATGGGTAGATTTTTTTTTCTGATGCCCTTAAGCCTTCTCACACTTTTGCCCCAGGCTAGTCCTTTCAATCAGGAAAACTCAAGGCGTTTTCTTAAAACCATTTTCATCAATAACTTTGTCAATTGATCCTTGTATCCCATGTATCCTTGTGTCCAATGATGACATTAGACCTCGCTGTTTTGCGTTCTGAAATTCGAAAGTTCTTTTACCTCAAGGCAATTATTAGACGAAAAATAAGTACTCTAAGTAGTAAAAATGAGGACCCATATTTACACCAATCACCCTAAAAATGGTACCCATTATCTCATGAATTTCAAATGCATGCGTGACTAAAAGCGTGCTCTTTAAAGTAACTTAAGATGTACGGATATCTATGCGAAATTATTATTAAGAAACTATAAAAACATGAAGAGCTAACGAGTTCAGATGCTTTTCAACAGTTTCTTGTCCAGAATAAACACAAATATGCATAATAACTCACGTTGCATCCACACCACCGTAAGCGCGGGCTACTTGTGCCCTAGGGTCCTTCTTTGGCCCAAACGGAGAAAAAGATCTAACGTCCTCTGTAAACCTTCAGGCACAATTTTTTCAACATATTTTGACAGATTCCACAGAGAGCCTCCCCAAGCACTCAATTATGTATACCAAGCAGTTCTATAGCTATACTCAAGAAGCAAAACTAGAGATTCTACGTTCATTGTGCTAATATGTGCCTTCATAACCTCTCAAACTTCTCCATGTAGAAGCAGTTCTACAACAACTAAGAGCTTTTTTAAGTACCTAATTTATAAGCACTATTTAATACTTTATGCCGTAGTATAGTTGTACTTCTCATTTCTGTTAAGGCTTTTTTTTATTTAATTTGACAGTGACAGCTTATCTCTTAACTTAAAAATTACGACCTACTTTGGCCCAGCATAAAAACTTGAAAAAATCTGCCAGAGAGATTTGGAAAAGTAAAGAATGGCTAAAATTAAGTCTCTAAACTGGAAAAATACAAGAAAAAACCTAGAACTCTCGGCAACGGATCGAGAGATTGCAGACTCAATTCATCAGGGCTCAGTTACATGGCTTTCATTATGGAAGATGAAGAGAAATTACAAATTGCAAAAGGTTTAGAAAAAAAAGTTTACCCAGTTGCATCTACTTCTTACTAATATTGTTAAAATTTGTTGGAAAGTTTACAGAATTTTATTATTAGGGAATGGAATGAGCTCAGGTTTCCCCAAAGATAGCTGTTCATGCGAGAGAAGAAATAGCGAATGTTGAGAGCATGGAACGCAACAAAAAGTTTTGAAAGTGACCGAAAATTTAGGATCCTTTGTTTCACGAAAGGTCTTATCTTGTTAAATTATTCAACCTCCAAACTTATGAAAAGATGATTGTTCTCCGTCGGTAATTTTTGAGACAACAACTAGGTATGCACACACATTTTTTAAAAAATCCTTAAAACAAATAGTGTGACTCAAACTTCTTGTAAAATGTATTTTTCTTTCAAATAAATATTTTTCCCTATTAGCACAGGTCTTTCTTTGTCTCTAGTTAGTTCTACAATGATTTTAAATAGGGAAAACCACTTTAGGCCAAAGTAACCCAAACGCCAGGGTAATATTGGCCCAAATGAAAAACAATAATAAGGGGTAAAAATACATGGAAATAAACTGATCACTGTTCAAAAATTGAACCAAGAGATCTAGATGGGTAAAAGAAATTTCCACAGCTTGGAAGTATAAATAGTTATAAATTTATTGTGTGTGAGAAAAGAATGAGAAAAGTTTCAAAATCTGGGCCAAAGTAGCCCGTGTGTAAGGTACTTGAAAAAATTGTTCTAACTGCTAGATGCTATTTTATACCCTCATCTTCATCTCTTTCCAAAGTACTCTGGGGAGGACGAAATGGAGGACAGCTTATTTTCATACCTTTTCCTCAAATAATAGAAATAAATACATGTTAGACACCGACTTTGCGTTATCGTGATAGCAGTTAGTTACAGTGCTATAGATTAACTGATTTAAAAAATATATATTTCAAAGCTTTACTTGTATTTAATTATTTCATTTAATTTTCAAGAAATTTGAACGATACATATTTTATTTTTTAAATTAGAAACTGAATTAAATTTTCATTGCATAAATTATAGTTTACTTTTAAAATATCAAAAGTTGACCTCTCCCCCTATTTTGCCTCTGAATCAAAAAGAAAATTTAATACAAAGAGATTTCGCTTTTTGAACTACTTTTGCATAAGTTCGAACAAAAGAAAGCGTCTAACAAGCAGTGAAAAGTTTTTTTTTTTTTTCAATAACAGTTTTACTTCGCATTATAACATCATATTTTTCTTGTTTATTGTTCCTTTGTTGACAAAACAAGAGAAAGTTGTAAAACTTTGCTTGTATTTTCTAAGCATCAATAGATCATTGAACTTTCACCATAACAGATTTGAATATGCAAAAATGTCAGAAATAGTTTCTCTAAACATGAATTCATAATGTCAACCGAGACATTCAATAATGAGATAAAAATCTGTTCGAACGATTAGTTTAAGCTTTTATGAATTTTCAATCTGGATGCAAAGATTTTTTTTAAAATCTTATTTAACGTGTTTTATAAGAATATTAGAAATCTAACGTACGGAATTAATCTTGCGTTTCCGTATTTGCAAATCCCTTTTCATCTAGACGGAACATAAATTTGTAGCGTTTCCTTCTCAGTTACAAAACTTTCCTTTAAGTATAAATCGTTTAATGTTTCATTGGAATATCTAACTTGTATCATATGTGCGGCATATAAGCTTATTATATTTGATCTGAGAGACGATATTTCTACGAGTTCGATTTATACTGACATAAGTCAAAATTTTATAATTTGAGTTAAGCACAGATTTGGGTTTCTCTTTAGCTCTTCCATTAAGTGTACCATTTTCGCAAAAAAAAAAAAAAAAACTAGGAGAACACGAAAATTGTCAGCTGACCGAAACTACTATTCAGATGTGAATGACAGTGACATAAGTCAGTTTCAATACCGATGATTCGACCAACAGTCAGAATTTTCTGCTATTAGTAGCATCACTCGCTCATAACTGTCCTTGCATGGCTTAATTTCAGTAACCCCCTTGTAACTTTTAGAATACAGTATTAAAAACTAACATTTTTTTTAAAGTTACTATAAACAAGTTACAAGTAACTTTTCATAAAATTTATGCATAATAAAAAAATATTTTTGTTTAAATACAAATCTTTCTCTTAAAGCTAAAATTTACGTAACTTCGACTTTTTTTTTTTTGTTTGCATTTTTTTTTTTTTTTTTTTTTTTTTACAAAACCCTTAACTACTCTAAAAAATTATGCTGGATGACTTACGCTATTTTTTTCCCCTACCATGACATCTGAAGTTGAAAATAACGTATTTTTCCACAGGTCCGCTTTTATTTTCCTACGAAATTTTAAAGTTATAGACACTACGAACAAGACATAAGTGAGCCCCGCTTTTCAGCAAATCGCAACACGAATAGTGCTTCATCAGAGAAGAAATTCTAGGAACTTCATGATAAAATAGGCTTTTCGAACCGTGAATAACACCTTCAGAGCTCAAATTTTCGTGAACTGTCTTCAAAATAATCTTTACAAACCGTGAATTTTCTATTAGTATGCAAGCACAAAATTAGAAAAACACAAAGGCTTAAATTTCACGGTAAGTAATCTGCAAAATAATAAATAACATCATCAAATAGCACAAATTGCAGATTACTACAGACACTTGTTTCAGCGTTGCAAGGATTTTTTCTAATGCAAAAGAAATGAGCTTTATCGGATGTCTTTTTATCCACAAGCTCGTTTCTTTTGCATTGAAAAAGGCGTCTCTTAACACGCCGAAACACATGTCTGCAGTAATCTGCAATTTGTGCTATTTTACGTTGTTATTCTTAATTTTACTTTTTATGCAAAAAGATATTTATTAAACTTAAGTAATCTGCGTTTGAACTAGATAGTTCATTAAACTGAAACATATGCATTTCTCCGTACTGTGAAAAGCTTATCATATTTGATACACTATAAAAGAATGTGTAAGGTTACCAGTATTAATGGATGTAACGTTACACGAATTCTGAAGTGTGTAGCATCATTGCTTTAAAAACTCATTGTTGCTTAAACTGTTGGAGAAACCTTACACTATGGTTTCACTAGAATTCAAAGCACATGCGTAAAAGATCAGAATAAGAGCAAAGTAGGTAATCTCTTATTCGCGAAACGAAGACCGGCCTTGGATTCGCGTTGATGGTTCGAACACCATTTGCAATAAGAAAGAGAGAAAAAAGCTGCGTCTTTTAAATCATAGATGAATTATACTTTGCGAACTAACGTTTCTAATGCGTATAACGAAAAATTGACGTTCATATCCGGAACGACGGATGTCAATAACCACGTACCCACATTTTTCAATACGATAGAAACTACGAAAAAAGCCGTTGTTTTCGTTAATAAAGTATACATATTCGATCCTGAAGATTTCGCTTCAGTTCATGTGCTCAATTGAAGAAATATGAAACTTTAATTGATACATTTCAAAAGGGGGAAAATGATTCTAGGGAAAGCATTGTGCTTAGGAAGAAAAAGTGGTAAAAAAAGAAAAACTCCGAGTCATTACTTTCTCCATTTTTATCAGTTATTTCCTTTTTCACGTGCTAGTTTTGCCCAAGAATGTTTGCCGAAACTTGTTACGGTTAACCCTGAAACCTACGAATATCAGTCTCCGGAAGAGGGAAGTGTTTATGCGGGTCAAACGAAAGCAGTCACTTTCACTGCTTTTTGGCTTCTAGTATAACCAGTCCCAGGTTAACCTGGTCTCGTTTCGGGCGTGAACTTATGTTCAGCCTCTGGAAAGGTGTCTTGAAGTGCTTTAGCTCTCTGACTGACCGCCTAAGTATACGTACAAGATGACTCGATAAATACACTAAACGAGCACTTATTGAAAATTTAGTCGTACCAAAAGTTACCCGCCATAAGCATTCGGGCTTCGCAATTTTCAGGAAGTGAAATTTCTATTTAGAGGAATAGAAAGTGATTGTCATTCCCTCTCTTAAAAACAAACGAGATTTTTAAATATTTCAAAGTTATATAAACATTTTGTATTCATGCAGTCATTTTTCGTCAGAATATCTGTTCCTGGCAGGTAAGGAGCACCTAGGCACAAAGACAAAATTAACTAGAAGATGAGTTAAAGTTTTTCTTTTATGATGATTTGTATCACTGAATGTCATTTGTAGGTTTATAAAATTAAAATTCGCTTCGGTTATGCCCTGTACCTCGCAATACAGATATAATTTTTCCTTTATTTCACACATGGCGTCTGTTTCTTTAATATCGGTTTCTCATAAAATGGAGAAAAAAAAGTAATTTTTTTTTTTTTCGGAGCAGTGAAATGTTTCAGTTTTCTTTGCAAACGAAAGTGGTGAAACGCTCCTTTTTCAAAATAAATAAGAAAGCAATGCAAACATATGTATGTTTAAATGCTATATCTTCATGCGGGAATGCGGCTGGTGCACAAAAGAAGTGAGGGGTCAAAAGAGGTGTGAAGGGATAAGCGGGGGGGCTCCTAAAGTTTTTTTTTCTGTGAAATTGGGTGACAATTTTAAATTTTAACGTTAATGATTAAATGACTTCTTAAAAAAGTGAGGAATATAGCCTCAAAATTCAAAGCAAATGGCCAGCGTAGGGTTTCCTCTTCCAATCCAAAGTTCCATATTTGTGAAATAACACGAGAAAAGCACGTTCATTTGGAATTTTTAACATTTATTTTTGAGGAATAAATCAATTTATTGAGTAAAAACTTACTTTTCAATCAATTGTTAGTTTTTAACTCTGAAAAGTGAGGGGATTAGGTTCCTTTACTTTTGGAAGTAAGGGAGAGTTGCCCGTCACCCTTCCCACCCCCCTTCCCTCCGTACGAGCTGCCTATGGTAGGGGAGGAGCAATGAATTAGGAAATTCAGAATGTTCCAAAGATACTCATTAGGCGCCCTTTCATCATTATAGGACCATAATTAATGGATAGTTTAATTGAAAGACAATTAATATTCTTCCGAAAATTGGGTAGTGAAAACAAACTTGTATGTTTAAAATTTTGACACCAGTCAAAAGAATGGATGTTTTTTCTGCCCCTGATATAATTTGTTCGAAATTGCCAAAAATTTAATTTACCAGAAACGAATCTATTGTCGTTTTAATTTATTTATTCTATATCAAAACAGAATTTTCCACATAAAAGCAGAATTTTCCACGTTGATCTTGCCGTTTCAAGGAAAATACTTCAATGTCATTTAAAGGGATTTTTAGATGCGAGGAAAATTTATAAAAAAGCGAATAATCAGGTAGTTTCCAAGCTTTATAGATAATTAAGGGTTAAGTTTCCTTCTTCCTATTGAGTAGTTGAAACGTTAAAAATATAAATTATGTCATCCTCCTCAATGTATCTTGAAAGTTTCAAGAAACATTGAGGCCACTTATTCCAAAAATGTTTAAAGAAGATAATAAGTATACAATATATTTTTATGTTGTTTTTGTAAGAAATGAAATATCATTTATAAAAATGATTGAAGAAAAAAGCATAATTGTTATTAAGTTGTCGTTGTTGAAAAGAAATCCTTCAAAGTTTAATGTTACATATTGCCTCATATGCTAACAAAGCTTTATTCATTTTTTTTAGAAATTAAGTGTTTCTTAGAAGAATGAAAAAATATTATTAAATATAAGAAGGAAACGTGGGAAAAAATGACTAAACCACAATTCCAAACGGACTTTTGACGGAGGACTTACGATTTTATAAGTAAGTAAGATGGGTTCTTGTAACATGAAATTTTTATTTTTATTTCTGTCAAGTGTTTAAAATTATCCCTAGTTATCTAAAACATACTAACTCTTTAGTAAACGCTTGAGGTAAAATTTATTTATAATGGATATTTTACTTTTCGTATTTTAAGAAAGACATTCAAAATCAGCCCATGATTTATTTATAGCTTAAGTAGCATTCCATTAAAAAACAGCAAATGAAAATATAGGACAAAATAAATAAATAAAAATAAGATTTTTATCGTTATGTGAAAATAGCTAATGAGTAAACCAACATTAGCCAAGCAGCAACTTCTTTGAAAGCTGAAAGCTGTTTTGTGTTAAGCCTTAAAAAACCATAAACTTTGCGGTATGTACCGTCAAGTGGGGTTAATTTGGCCTTTTGCGGGTAACATTGGCCCAAAAAACGAAAAGAGATTGTCTAATACTCTATTAGACATATGAGAGTGATTATTACTTACTAATAGTTGGTAGCACTGAATTGACTTTATCATTACTGGTAGTACTGATTGACTTCGAGCTAATGCTACCCACAAAAAGACCAAAGTTGTTCCTAATGACGGTATGTCAAATTTTGTGAAAATTGACTCAGTATATTCCTTGCGAATGGTGTCGCTATAGTCCATAAGAGATGCAAAACTAAAACTATTTTGATTAATTTATTATTCAACTCATAAATGTTTGTATAATTAATCACATTACTTACATTAAATCCTCAATTAAAAACTGATATTTTATAAAAGTCAAAGCACGGCAGTACGAATGTAGATCTATTTCATTTGCAATGTTTATTAAAAGAAGGAATTAAAGTATTTTTTAACCAATATTTTATTATTATTATTTCGCCAAAAACTAAGCTTCTGATGTCTCAACACCAAGGAGAAAAAAATTCGTAAATTATTTGTATTCAATAATTTATAAAGTAAATATGAGTTGGGCTCATATGTCCATAGTTTTAAAGGACTAAAAAAGAGGTTCTTTAAATTTCAAGATACGTTTTTGGAAATTTGTAATACAGTAGACCCTCGTTTTACGCGGGGGTTACTTTCCACGAAAATGCCGCGCAAATTAAGACTTAATAGGAGTGTTAAAATAGGGGTTTGGTCCTATAGATGAAAAAAATACTTCATTTTAGTGTTTAAATATAGTATATAATAAATTTAATGTGTACTTATTTCGATACAAGTGTATATGCACAAGTGTATAAAGAAAACATGAATTAACTTAGTGTTTATAAAAAAGAGCTGGTTATGATATTCCTTTGGCAGTCATTAATTATTTTTCTCTGAAGTTTTTTGTAGGGCATTAACACATCCATGATCACTCGCATCATTTATATAATTTATATTTAAGATCATTTGCCATTGTCTAGGAATGGCATAAAATTTTCAATCTGAAACCTTTTGGTTGTGTCTCATCGATGTCGGTATCCTCTTTTGTTACTCCTCCTTTGTCACTTCTAAAAGCTCTTCTTCCAATGAACTCTGAATTGTGTGCGATTAATAACTTTACTTCTGGAAAGAGCTCTGAAATCAGTCGCAAAAAAAAAAAAAAAAAAAAACTCTCCAGTGGCTCAAGCTAGCATATTAGCACGTCAAAATGCAGTTCATTGCAGGTTATCTGCATTCAGAGTTTGAATTTTGAGAAAGAGGAAAACTTAATCTGTTTTCAATGCCACACCCGCTTAAAATCAAAACTCTTTCGTCTATACATATAATAAAACAAGATGTTTGTGTGTGTGTGTGTGTGTGTGTGTGTGTGTTTGTGGCGCGCATCCTGGGAAAACGGTAAGGCCTAGAAAGACAAAATTTGGTACACAGGTGCAGTTTTTGCTGAACCTCGGGCTTCGATTTTTGATATTTTAATTAGAAAAAAAGTTATTTAATGTTTTATGTTATTTTTAGCACTTTTTAGTTCTTTTGACCTCACAGATCTCGATACAATCGCGCCAGACGGATATTTTTTGTACTATTGTGTAGGAAATTTAATTTTAAATATGATGAATGAAAAAATTTTGAAGATAGAGCAATTTTTGTATTTTTTATAGATTTTTGAAAAAACCTTTATTTTACATTTTTTTCTGGGTTTAGTTTTTTTCGAAACCCATCCTGCGACAAGTATTGAACCCTCAATTCTAAAATTTTAATTGGTAATAGTAAAAACATTCCGCCCCCTTCAGAAGAAAAAAGTTTTGAAAAATACGCAATAGTTTTTTTTTTTACAATTTTTTTAATGGCAGAACACAACGCGGGCTGTTCGCTAGCCGACTGAGTTCCGAATTTACCTCATCACGTGATCCAACTGAAATCGTTTGCCTTCTCTTCACCTTTTTTTTTTTTTTTTTTTTTTTGCAAGAGCTACTTTTTGAACACTACGGGGAACATAGAGCTTTTATTTTTGAGGGCTATTTTGATTACATAAATAAAGTCCGCGATTTTTTGCATGATCTTTGTTTCTGTTACGAATTGGCGGTTAGGTTAGGTAGATACAGAGATAGATAGAGGTTGAGTGGACAAAAAATGTTTTTGTGTTTTCGAATTAATACTTCTATACATATAATAAAATAAGATGTTTGTGTGTGTGTGTGTGTGTGTGTGTGTGTGTTTGTGGCGCGCATCCCGGGAAAACGGTAAGGCCTAGAAAGATGAAATTTGGTATACAGGTGCAGTTTTTGCCGAAGATATGCACCTCGGGCTTTGATTTTTGATATTTTAATTAGAAAAAAAAGTTATTTAATGTTTTATGTGTTTTTTTGCACTTTTTAGTACTTTTTACCTCACAGATCCCGAAACAATCGCACCACACATATATTTTTTGTACTATAGTGTAGGAAATTTAATTTTAAATATGATGAATGAAAAATTTTGAAGATAGAGCAATTTTTGTATTTTTTATAAATTTTTGAAAAAACCTTTATTTTGCATTTTTTTTTTTGAACCCATCCTGCAAAATGTATTGACCCCTCAATTCTAAAATTTTAGTTGGTAATAGTAAAAACATTCTGCCCCCTTCAGAAGAAAAAAGTTTTTAAAAATACGCAATAGTTTTTTTTTTACAATTTTTTTAATGGCAGAACACAACGCGAGCTGTTCGCTTGCCGGCTGAGTTCCGAGCTTACCTTATCACGTGATCCAACTGAAATCGTTTGCTTTCTCTTCACCTTTTTTTTTTTTTTTTTGGCAAGCGCTACTTTTTGAACACTACGGGGGAACATAGAGCCTTTTTTTTTTTGCGGGCTATTTTGATTAAATAAATATTTTTTTGCATGATCTTCGTTTCTGTTACGAATTGGCGGTTATAGGTTAGGTAGATACAGAGATAGATAGAGGTTGAGTGGACAAAAAATGTTTTTGTTTTCGAATTAATACTTATATAAATAAAAAAAGATTGTACTGTCAGGAGGTAGATATGCACAGATCGTATAGATTGATAGATAGACAAATATAGAGGTCGATATAGCAGATAGACAGCAAGAAAGAGGCATGCCCGTCATTTAAGGAATTTCAACGGGGTGTCAGTGCCCCCCCCCCCACACACACCATGACTTTGAAAAAACAATGCTTTCACATAAAAGTGGAAGTGCTTTTTGTTATTTTTCGACAAAATTTGCATGAAGAGTACGTCGTTTGTGTCTCCCCCTCCTTTAAAAAGATTCCAAACGATGGAACTGGAGATAGATCTAGAAAATATTTTATTCAAACTACTAATGATATAGATAGATATAGATTGATTGATACCACCACGAAATTCGTTTAAGCAGCCGCCGAAGGCGGCAACATCGGTGTAAAAAGGCGAATGATAATATTGAGAAAAAAGCGAAAAACATTGATTAATACCGTCGCTAAATTGTCTAAGCATCCGCCGAAGGCGGCAACTCTGGCGCAAAAAGGCGAATGGCGTAAAAAGGCGGACCAGCTGGTCGCCGCAGGCGGCTAGTTTAAAATAAAATAAAGATGTCAAATCTAAAACCGCGTATAATCAAATCCGCGTAAAATGAAGGTCTATTGTATGACACTGTTGATCTGCTCATCAATAAATAAAACCAATGCATATTCTTTTGCTTGTGTGATGATATGATCCCCTCTCCGTGTATGCTTATGAGAAGATCACGCTATTCTTTCATCTGAAAGAAAATCTTCTGCATCACAAAATGCCGTAGTTTACATAAAGGGTGAACAGAAGTCGTGACCTTATCACGCGCAAATTTGACAAGGGTTTCACTCGGATGATTCCACGCGGTTCAGTTCACAACAAATATTCGACGTAGGAAACGAATAGTTTTTATTTGGAGTGCGGAAGGAATTACCATTTTTCAGAAAATGTATAAAATTTTGGTAATTAATTTAAAAGTTCTCTTGTTTCTTTTTATTTTTTTTTATTTTTTTAACGCTTAATTGTAATTAAGATTAATGAGAATTTGAATTCAAGTTAAATTTGCAATTGAATTCACTCAAGGTAAAATGGGCACAAAAATTAAAATGAGATGAATTTTTAAATAATTCCCTTTCAAATATGTTCTCAAATGAAAAAATATATGTTCATTTAAAAAGTTTAAATATTTTCCACAATTTAACCAAAACTAATTTTAGTTTGAAAAAAGAAACCTTTTCATTTCAAGATTAATAAAGCAACGTACATTTCGCTTTAAATGTTTCATACATGAATTTTAAATGCAGTTGGAACTAACAGAGACTTTAAAATTGTTTTAAATCTCAAAATAAAAAGTAAAACACTATCTTATATAGGAGTAAAAAAAGATAATTTTATGATAGTCTGAAGATGAATGCGAGTTTGAAGAATGTTTTTAAATCAAATAAAAGTACAAGCATGGTTAAAAATTTCATATTTGCCTAATTATTCGGATTTCATCTTCAGATGGCGAATCATGTCTGTGAAATAAATAATTCCTTAAAGTGTTTTTCTCCAAAAGAAGTATCATACTTCATTAACACCAGATATACATGAGAGTAAATATTTTGCATCTGGAACTTATATTAACCATACACTACATAATATATTGAACACGGGAACTGAAAAATATTATTTGTTCTCACTGTCGTAAAGTAAATTTCATATATAACTACGTACTTCATTTTAGTGCAGTTAGTGTAATTTTATACGAGTACTTCATAAAAGCGATAAATTATTTTAAACTGTCGGATCAAAAATTTTCCTTACGTAAGATCTTTATGTGTGACATTTGTTCTTTATTGACATGAAGAAACACGTGGTGTAATGGGTCATTTTTGACCTTCCTATTTAATAGCAAACCGTCACAAAGTATTCTGGATTGACAAAGATAATAATACATTGTAAATTAAAGATGCGTGGTGTTATTGACAAGCATTCTATTCATAGGATAGAGATTAAAAAAAAAAAGTTTTTTAATTTCTCGTGATTTTGTTTCAATGATTACAGAAAGGCGAAAATTTCTGCACAGCAAAAGTCTGATAAGTTAAATGGTAATACATTGAAAATCATAACGATATAGAATTTTTCTTACCTTACATCAAAGTTCATTTCTCAATGAGCTTGGACCAAATCAAATTAGCTTTAGTCAAATATTTGGAAGTTTTGTAAGTAATAAGAAGTGACATAACAATACAATGATTCTTCATCAATTTTGGGAAAATTTAAAACGTGATCATAAGTTGAAGAATATCGTCGCCTCAGAGCAACAATAAGATGTCTAATCCCAGAAATAACACTATCTTACTGTTGCTCTGAGGCAACGATATATTGTTATGCTTCCTTATACAAAAATACTAATTTTTAAAATATTACAAATATTGCTTTTTTTGTGAAGTACGCAGATCGCATATTTTTTGAAGTATGCAGATCAAGTCAAACACCCCCATATTTTATTGACATTTATATTCAAATAATATTTTATCAATTACACCACTTGTTACAGTTGGTTTTCTTTTCTTTCACTCTCTCTCTCTTTCTTTACTATAAAACAAAGCAATATTCTAAAAGACTACATTTGACGATATATAAAATTGTCAAACAGAAGGGGGAGGGGAGCAGATTCAGTGCTTGTGTATTAATTTATACGTCTATTCATTTGTAAAAAAATATCTTCCTGATTTATTTCAGAATGCTCTTTTTTTGGAAAATTTTGATTTTAATAGGACTACATTTGTATGTTAGGAATGCAAATGAGTTTTAATACGAAGAAAATAAATTCAAAACGTAACTGTACATTAATAGTATAAATAAGTACCTTAGAATTTTTTTCCCGCTTATTCCGGAAAGTTGTTTTATTGGGTTGTTTCAATAAAATCTTACTCTATCTTTCCCATAAGCCACTGAAATAAATCAATAAACAAATAAAGCACATGGTTTAAGAGCCGAGTTTTAAAAAAAAACCATCACTGACTTCTGTTAATAGCAATCGATGATTATTCGATGGCTATTTATGAAAAGAGGATCGACAGTTGTTTTTGAATATTGAAAAGCAGCACTTACTTTCATGAACCGGTAAAAGAGCTGAATGAACGTGTTCTCTGCTAAAACTGGATTCCTTGCAAGCTAATCTAGCCTTGATAAATGTATCGCACGCTGACACTTGCTTAGAGACGGAGAATTAGATCAAACAAATCTTATAAAGACGCTTTAAGTAGGTCAATCCCACCTTCTTTTGAACCAGAGCCCGTTCTGGTGGGCGCAATTCATTCCCGACTTGGTGAACCTTACTGTGCAGGGAGCAGCTATGCGCAAAAAGTCAAATGTCTTTCAAGCAAGCTCGAAGAAAAGAAAAGTATGGACTCATTAGAATACAAAAAGGTATTTAGAACCTCTCGATTCCTTTTGGTGGAAACCTTCGAAAAATTCGGTTCAATGCCATATGAAATTGAAACACTAAAATTGAAACAAAGATGCTTCATTAAAGAGAAACGTAATTAACAGCCGAGTGGAAAGAAAAAGAAAAACTCTTTCTCGATAAAGCTATGTAAAGAACGAAATATAATGATGATTTCTCTCACTCTCTCTCTCTCCCTCTTAAACCTCCCCTCTTTTTCACCCTTTTTAGACGCTCCATGAAGTAAAAGAGTGACGGCCCGTTTCAGTCCTTCCCGATTAGGGTGGACGAAATTTGTCCCTTTTGAGGCGGTGGAAGAGAAAAGGGTGGATCCTATAGATTCTCTGTTGAGGCGGTCGCTCTGGCTTGGAGAAATTTCTACCTGCTGCGATGCTCAAAATCAGTGGCGCAGCGAAGGGGGGAGGGGAGAAAACAGCCCCCAGAGCCATTGGTTTTAACATAAATGCTAATTCTAATACAGTAGTTTATGCACATGAAAGGGCTGTTTTGATCAAAAAAAAAACCCTTCAGAAGTTATTTTTGAACAAAAAAATCACATTCAGAAGGTATTTTTTGATCAAAAAACACCCTCCAAAAGGTAAAAAACCTCCAGAAGGTAATTTTCTTCAGAAAATTCCCCTCTAGAAGGTAATTTTGATTTTAAAAAAAAACCTCCAGAAGGTATTTCTGGCTGCGCTAGTGTTCAAAATAATGTTCAAAATAAATCAACTTTTCGTAGCTTCTTATCATATCGTCGCTTCAAAGCAACTGTAGGATATTTTATTGCTATTCCTGGGATTAGATGTCTTACTGTTGCCCTGAGGCGACGATATATACTGTTCTAAAAAGAAAAATAAAACACATTTCAAAAACTTGGAAACTAAACTTGTGACACCAGAACTAAGAAAGGAAGAATAGACTTTCTAGATGAAGGTTTTGCCATTTTTAAAATAAAGCCCTGGAGGTTATTTTCTGACATGAGAATGGAAAGTGAAAGGCTTCTGAAGAAGGTCTGGGCGCACAACAGGAGGTCATGCCAATGCTGATGATGATACCAAAGAATGATGATACTATCGACACATGAAATATGGTAGCTCATTACCGATCCGTAGATCAAATGAGGTAGTGAGAAGCAAAGGGATGCAAATGGACTATTTTAAGTTTTGAATAAAACGCGTTTAAGGATCAGATCCTAGGTAGACTTTCATTGAAATTTTTTTCTAAATCATGCTCTACAGCAGCACCTACCACGGCTACTAGTACAGTCTCTTGCCTCAAGACAGAGGAGAGGTTCACCTACCATTTGTACTGGTTACCTCCAAATTTTTAATTTTGTCACTTGCATCCCTTCGCTTCTCACTACCTCAAATGGTACTGGGCAGCCAAAGAAACAATAAGTTATTTCTATTTTATTTACTGTGATGCATTTTTCTGGGGTTTGTACGAATTCCTATATCTTTGTAACAGAAGAGATATTGCAACTATTTTAGTTAGTTTACTGTTTATTAAGCATTTCAAGATTATGAATGGGACCCTTTCAAGCCATAGTGGAGCCCTGGGTAGAGAGTTTCATTCTAATAATACATCATCCCAATATTTTAAGCAGTTCTTTTAATTTTATGTGAACCTATAAGCATTAAAGGAACCTATAAATACACATTCTGGCCATTCCACCGTCACGTGCGGGATAATCAGACGCTAAAATTTCAGCAACATTTTGTCATATCTTTTAATATTTTAATTAAACAGGGGTAGACACATTTTTTAATCTTTTGATACGAAGATATTCCGGACACAGTTATATTTTTACTAAATAATTTGTTATTTAAAATTTAATTTATTTGCATGCGTCAAGTGCGGGACATCCAAAGTCAACCTCTTGTGACGAAATCTCTGCTGTCTAAATTCTGCTGTACGAATTAGTTATTATTTTTGCTCTATTAATATAGCAGTGACAAAATAAATTGTAGATTTTGAAATAAAAGGTTCCAATGTAAAGGAAACATATCTCAATTGATGAGAAACAATAGTTTAAACCGCTGGAAAAAGAATATGTATAGGGCAATTCCACGAAAAAGTAGTCACTTTGTCCTCACGTAACGTTTCATATAATTCATTAAAAAGTAATAATTTGAAAGGGTAATTACGAAATCTTTTGCTTAATAAATCACAGATGCGTTTGTAATTTGTTAAGTAGTAAAGTTTTGTTCATTCGTTTAAATTATTAGTTTTAATGAAATATGTATATGAAGCGTCAAGCGCGGGACGAAATTACCGTTTTTCGTGGAATGACCTTTTCATGTTTTAATACTCATCTTTGTTTATTCAATATACACGTTTTTTGTATTTTTATCTCTATTTTCAAACAGAAATCTCCGGCTCTCTACGGCAGCTTTCTCTTCGAATGTTAAAACTGAAAATTTTAAATATTAGTGGTGTGAAAGTGTTCCGATTTTTTACATTTATTTAAATAGAACTAGTCGACCCGTGCGGAACTCCGCACTGTACTTCGAAACGTGTCATACGGCATTTCGCTCTTTACAAATTTCAAAGAAAGAATATTATGAAGAAAAACCGAAAAAAGTAAACGGAAAAAAGTAAGCGCACAAGAGAAGGCATGTAATTTGAAGACATCAGTAACAAAACCTCGTTAAATACAACGTTGTGATTATTTGATCATCGCTCCCCTTTTGGTTGTACGTATTTTCAATGCAAATATAAATATCATTAAAACTGTGGCTGAAATAAAACGCTGAAATAAAACGTAATAATAATAAAATGTGGCTGACGTAAAAAATCAATAATTTTGGCAAATACAGTCCTGCCCATGTGAGCATCTGACAGAAAAAAAAAAGAAACATTAAAGAGATATTTAGTGGCACGGATTTGAACTGGCGCCATTCTGATTAAAAGTACGACGCTCCAACAAACCTAGCAACTGTGCCTTCCTTTTCGAATGCTATTCATTGAAGGCATGCGTAATAAAACACAGTAAAAAAGTTTTTCGCCGAAAAAAATATAATAAGATCATGCGTCTATGTTTTGTCATTAGCCAGCATGATACGATTTAAAATCATTCGTAAAACATTGTATTTGATTAAAGAATGAGGAAGATCTCACGTAGCGATTGAAACAAACATTCTAGAGAAGTAATAAATTCGGTTGAAAAAATAAGTGTTTTTATTTTTGAATATTCAACAATTTCCCATAGCAGGCTTCTTTAACCTTTGTTGATTGCAGGCTTGTACGGCTTAAAAGCCCGCACTTGTTTTTTTTTAATCGAACATTTAAAATTCAAAACCAAAACCAGTTGAACTGAGTCCGTTTTTTAAGTGTAACTTTTCGAACGTAGACAATTTTTTTTTTTTTTTCAGCTGAAAGCAGAGGAGTAGAAAATGATTTCTTACTAATGAAATTAATAATAATTTTAATGTTTTATATCGTATTCGAATAAATAATTAAAGATTTACTGGTTGAAACTCGTAGCTTTAATTTGGCGTAGTATTTTTTTCATTTGTACAAAAGTTCGAACACTGCTATTAAAAAAATCTACATTTCAGCGTACAATGAAAATGTTTTTCTGCCCAAAAAGGATTCCCTTGAGGTATATTTAATACTTTTTTTTATGTTTACATTATGCTCAGTGGTCTGGACGGAGTCAAAGCTTTAAAAAAAAGGGAAGAGCACCCTTCGATTAGCAGTCAACTTATCTGAATAATAACTGTAACCTGCATAAAGGAGTCGAAACACCAAATAGCATTCCCACTGCATTTATTTTATTACGTGTGTTATCTGTTGTATGTTATGAGTACATGTAATGCGTAATATTACTGTAAATTTGCTATTATGCCGGACAGCCCAAACTGATCCGAAGTTACAATTTTTACAATTTGTTATCGCAGGCTGTTTGAACCGTTATAACTTAGATGGCAGCACGTGTTCATCATTTAACAGAACGGTTAAAATACAAAATAATTTGAACTAAGTTCTTTCTTAAGCGTAGCTTTTCAAAGGTAGTAAAAATGTAACACGCTATTTGTTTTTTTGCAAAAAGAAGAAAAATATATATATATTACCCTTTAAATTGAGGTAGTATTTTTTTATTTGTACAAAGAGTCAAAAACTCATTAGAAGAATCTATATTTCAAAATACGATTTATTATATTTTACTGAACAAAAAACAATTCCAATGAAGTCTGAAATCTTAAACATGATACTTATATTTTCGCTTACAGTATGCTTTAATTTTCTTCCCGGAGCCAAAGCTTTAAAAAAAAAAAAAACTTACAATTGAGTATCAATTATGCTCCGTGTTGCATCAAGCTTTCATAACAGCTAGGAGCGTTTTTTACCCCATGTATTCCCTCATAATTAATATTCATGGAATGCGCGATATTTTTCTAAATTTTTGATGCAGATTGCCCGGACGTGGGCCCGAACACGCATTCTCCTGGTTACCAGTCGAACGCTCTGCCTATCAAGCTATTCAGCTCTGTTGGTAACCGTGCAAGTTAAAGTTATAAATTTAATCAAAAACCTCATTCTGGTTCTTTAAAACAGGTTTTTTTTGCCCGAAAAAACAATTTTTAGACCGTGGGTCTATTTTTCGTCAGTAGCCTGCACGATAAGCTTTAAAATAAGGTGTAAATCAAAGAAATCGATCAAGAATTGAGGAAAATCTCGCGTAGAAACCAAAAACAGGCTACAGAAATAATATATAAGGATAATTACCCTTTTTTAACAAGCTGCAATATAATTTTAATGTAGTGGTACTATAAAGTTATTTGTTATGCGAATATACTGAATATTTAATTCAAATCAAAATAACAAAGACATTTCCAAAAAATAAACAAAGCACATTTTTAAAAATATTTGGTTTGGTTGAATTTTATAAATAGCAAATTCTATTACACATATCACTATAACTTTTCAAAGAAATAGGGACCCTAAACCTGGGGCCTATTGGCCCATGTGTTAATCAGGACCTGATTATGAATGAAAATTGCAGTCATAAAATTGAAGTTAAGTGTGCTTTCCTGATAGAAAAAAAAACACCTCTCCCTCCTCAGTGGGCTGTGATCAAATTATCAAATGTTGACCAATTAACGGCAGTAAAAAGATTGGAGAGTACTGCTTTATTATTCAATCTCAACAGGAATTTCGCAATAGGAATTTGCTCCAAAAAATAATTCACAATAAACATTTCAAAGGGGGATCAGACCCTAATGATCACACCATTGGCTGTGGCCTTGATCGCTAGTGATGCAAAGAAAAATCCCCGAAAAAATATGCTCTTTCACTTAAATAAACTTGAAATCTTAATATAAAAAAAAGCAGTGTGGAAAAATTCGTATGCGAAAGAAAGTGTTCAAAATGTAGCTCAATAATTGACTGAAATGCAATAAATGACAGTTTTTCGTAGTTACAGAATGTATATTATATTAAAAATATGAATTAAAAAAGAAATTGCACAAGCTTTTAAATTTTAGTGCATATATTTAATCATCAATTTATTACTCTTTAATCTATCATTAAAAAAAATAATTTTTGTTAAAACATCATGTAAAACTTAAATGCAAAAACCATTTAAAAAAATATTTGTTTTGTTTTGCACCTAAATGTTACACATTTAATAACATTCTTTTGATATATAAATGGAACTGAAACTATGTTGTCTTGGCAGTGTAGTGAATTTCCTTTCATAACTCCACCAACTGTTACATAAGAAAGTTTTTACATAATAGAGTTATCGGCAATTTGTTTAAGTATTACCAAATACTCATTAATTAAAACTTATTAATATTTATATTTATGCATTATGAATATTGCAGTAAATACGAGCTGATTTGAATATGCTTTTAGCTTTAGCATAATTTTGGACAGTTTAAAGCAGTTTTGGACGGTAAAAATCGCATGCTCGGTCCGAAACAAGTTTTAGACAGTTCCAAACTCAACCCTGATCCGTGGCGATTTTCCGGAGCATTTTGAAATTTTGCAGAGCAGCTGGGTATTTTGCATAAAATTCAGCAAAAAAAACTAACTTTAAAGCTGAAAAACACTTATCTAAAATTATTTTTGAGCTTTAATAATCATTTTAAACACTATCATAAAAATAATGTGAAATGCAGAGCAAAATAACCTTTTTGCAGAGCTGCGGAGTTTTGCAATCTCACTGCCTCATATGGAAGTTCAAAATTTAATTCATATGAAGTATGAAAATAATAATAAAAATTAAGTTTAACATTGATGGAATTTTTGGTGAGCATGATGAAAATTATGTACGAAAGAACCTAACTAAACACCCAAGAGAATTACTAAAAGAAGGTATCAGCAAACTTGGAAAATACTGAATATTTCACGTTTGTTGCAAATCTTTGATCAAAAGAAGACAAATACTTTGTTTTAAGCAAAATTTAGCAATGATATTTTAATAGCATAATCCAGCCTTCACATTCCCCAAAAATAGTGGAAAAACATTATTTTGTTGAGTTTTCCTCGAAGCAGAATGAAAAATCCTGACTTGTCGTTACATACTTGTGGCATTCCCCACACAAATTGTTGTATTTATTACTTACTTCCAAACAAGGTTAGGTTTATTAACGTGACAAAAATACAATACCGGTTTAAACTGAAAAACTCCAATTGTTCTAATTTGCTTGTGAACAAAAGCTTACTGAAAAAAACATACAAATTATAAACTAGCAATAGCTGTCATACATCCTGCTGAAATTTTAAATTTTATATGGGTAATTGGTTGGTTTAAACTTAATAAGAATTGAAAGTAAAATGAAATGACAAGTTTGAAATTTGATTTTCAATGCATGATCAAAAATATTTGAGTCTTTTCACCCCTTTTCTTCTTTAAAAATTTAAGCTAGCATATATTTTTGACATAGCCCAAATGCATTAATTTAGTTTACGTGCTAAGTGGGATGTATACATAAGATTTCCAAAAAGAGCTAACCTCATACAAGTGCATGATATTTTTTTTTAATGTTATTTTCACAATTATTTACTATCTATATTTAGTATATTCAGTAAATTACCGTTTTATAGCCAGGGCTAAGGCAGAAATACATGAAATACACCGCCTAATTACACCAGCAATACTATTGTTTGGCACTCAGCTCAGTCACTCCTATGCCGGACTGATGAGTGCTAATAAGCACGAAACTGCAGTCCTCGGCTGGAATTGACTGAGCTGGCGGTGTATTTCACGTATTTAATATCTAGTCAGTCCAATAAAAGTATTTATAATTAATGCACTTATTTTAAAAAAACAATCATTTTTACCTCTAACTGCTTTTTGTTAGATATTAAATACATTTAAGTATTATCTATACATACCTGTTTGACCCTTAAAAGTAAATTGAAAATGAATATTTACCTTGAATTCAAATAAGAGTAAAAGTAATTATTCAGCTGCTGAATACTTTATATAAAGTCATTCAATAAAACTTAGGAAATATGATATGTTGCGGTTACTAAGATATGGTAAACATTTTTGACTAGAGGTGCAACAGTTTACACTGTGAAAGACTGTTACGAGTCAAAAACCTGACAACCCCAGCTTTAAAAAATCCTATTTATGAAGCTTTTTAATAAAAATAAAAATTTTGTACTTAAAAACTCACATTATTTATGTTAATACTTCCAATTTCATTCCCCTACGTCTTTTTCCATCCTGATGTCAGCTGTCATATATCCTTATTCACCCTTTGACAGGCAGCTATAAAAAAAACATAAGAATAAACAACATGACATGCTACTTTTGCTAATACATTTAACCAAACTCAAAGTAAAGTCAACAAACAAGAATACTATTTTGAAATTGTCGACTAAAATTATTTTATGGATATATAACCAAACTTTTAAAATTGGAGACAAATAATATTATTAATGGAGCTAATATTTTGAATAATAAAAACAAGTCATTGCTAGAACCTAGACTAAGTTACCGTTAAGCTATATATGCAAAACAGTTTTGTTTAATTTGAATTCTGAAATAAAACAGGACATGCATCATATTTTAAAGAACAATATAACGATTTGCAATAATGAAGTTTGACTAAACCAGATAATTTAAAATGTGTTTTCCCAAATAAAAGAAAACGATAAAATTACATAAAGCAGCTACACAAACGAAGAAGTTTCGACCGGAGAAACATAAGTGTCACTGCTCCAAATGTTTGTCCAAGAGATCGAGAACTGGAACTGCTATTATTTTAGAATTTTTCAAGATTAATGTTATGTAAAACATGCTATGTTCACAACCCCCCCCCCCCCCCCAAGTGTGCATTTCACCAGTCGGCAAAACTTGAAGCTCCTATCGGAAAACTGAGAGGGTCCCTGATATAATTAATGGCAGTTTTTTACGTCGTGCAAAATTTATACTGAACGAAATATACACCAATATTTTGAAAATTGGGATTGGAGACAGGAGTCCGGCAGAGAAAACACTTTCATTTGAAATACTTATAATCAATATTTCACATAAGATTATACATTTAATTTACAGCATTTTAATTTGATGTAAAAATATCCCTTCAATGAGAAGAACAAATAGTCTAGAAGTTTTTACTTAATAAAAAAAAAGGTATGAATTGATCCAGGGTGCAGGGCAGCCGTGAGCTAAGGCGAGCCCCTTGTCAGTTTTATCGCCGCCCCCCCCCCCTTTAACTTGTTAAATTTGTCTACTGCAATTCCGAGCCGGGCCCCTTCAAAGGACGGGTCGCTAGTTTCCGAATAAGCTGACATGGCCTCGCGTCGGCACTGCCAGAGTAGTAAAATGGATAACCTTACCAGGTATTCAGGAAAAGACCAAAGAGGAATGCAATAAGCAACGAATTAACAAAATTATGAATTTTACTTCATATATAGATTTAAGCAAAACTAACGCTTTAGTGATACACTGAATATCCTGTTGGTATTCAGTTCGAAGCCTATTCAGCAGACAAACCGAATATTCAAAATACAAAAGAGTCTCAAAAGTTCTGGGTTCTGCTCTACTTGAGGTGCTTAATGCTTTCAGTACCGTTTTTTTAATTAGAATGAAATGATTTTCATTAAAATCTGAAAATTAGAAATATTTTGCTACCGTTGTAATTCGAGGAGGCATGAGTCCCAACTACATCAGATTTTCGAGACTCTACGGTACTTAAAATAAGTTTACACAACAGTAAAAGTTAAAGTAGAATATTAATAAATTTAAATGTACAACAATAGATCAGGGCTACAAAATTCTTAAAAATTTTAACATGCCCTGCCGGGCATGTTTGTCAAAAAAGAAACATGCCGGAATAAAATTTTTAAATGCCCAGTTTTTTTTATTGTATAATAATAAAAATATTTGAATTTGTCAAATAGCATTAATCAGACAAGAAATTACACCTGAGTCAAGAACTGTTTCAATATAAAACATTTTAAAAAAAAGTTAAAATAAACAGTAGGGGAATGTGACGCAAAGTGAAATGGTTAAAATGACTGAGCATTTTCAAAATGAACAAATGGGAAATTTGTTTTGAAAATTACAGTATATAAAACAATAACATTATACAGGGTGTTCCGTTTTAACCTGCAAGACCTTTATTTTTGAAACCGTTAATCCTAGATGTATACTTCTAATTGCAAAATGTTCAAAATCAGATGCAGAGTTAAGGTATTGAAAGTTTGAAGCGAAAATAAAAATGAGCCAAAAAATACAAAATTTAACGTTTTATACCGGCCCCAGGTCCCCTAACCAATATTCAGAGAAATAATCTCCATTGAAAACTATTACTGACACAAAAAACTTGACATTTGTGCAACCAAAACTCAAGGAGATATTCGAGTTTAAAGTTTTAAGGGACCATACAAAAGATGAGATTGGAACTTATCGCCCTTTCAGAGGAATGTCAGGTTGTCGAAGTAAATAAAATAAGTATTTATATTTTTCATCGCTATTCGAAAGTAAAAGCAAATGGTTTGCCATGATACGCAAATGCACACTACGAAACCTCGAAATTTTTGAAAAATCACACTACATGCACATATATAATTTTAAACCCTTGTTAACCGCTATATTTTCCCCCAAAAGTGTTACTGATGGCGACTGTAAAGTGGTGTTAGTCACAAAACGCTGCGTTTCATAACTCGGTGAATATTGGTCATACTAATGTCAAACTTTTTCTGTTGGAATGATTTTTCAATGGAGAAAATTTCCCTAAATATAAGTAAGGGGACCTGGGGCCCGTATAAAAAGTTAAATTTTGTATTTTTTGACTTATTTTTATTTTTACTTCTAACTTTCAATATCTTAACTCTGCATCTGATATTGAACTTTTTTGCAATTGGAAGTATACATCTAGGACTAACGGTTGGGAAAATGAAGGTCTTGCAGGTTAAAACGAAAAACCCTGTGTATAAAATAAAACCTGCGTCAAAACATTATTTTTTATTTTTGGCAGTAAAATTTAGCCTTCGAAAAAAAGTGAAAGTTTTTCTTTTTTTTTCGTGGGGCAAAGTGAACAATGAAATATTTTCTATTCGATTGTGAGAAATTTTTTCGAACAAAATAATGAGCAAATAAGATGATAATTTACTAAATAAAAAGATAATTAAACAATAAAGTAATAAATTAATTAATTTATTAATTGATACACAAAGAAAATAAATGAGTGAATAAAATAGTGCATGCATAAGAAAATAAGTGAAAGAGTGAATTATTAAGGGAAGGAAAAATTAGTTAATTAATGAATATGTAAGTGATTTGGAAAATGATTGAATAAGTAAACGAAATGAATTATTTCGCTTTCCCCGCATGCACTTGACTAATTGTGAAAAATATAAAAAATACAAATGAGCTGAATATTAATTAAATAAATACTGCACAGAATATTCGAAGGTCCCAATTAATATTTCAAACGTTAATTACGAGAACTTTATGATTTAATAAGACCAAAAATAAATTTCGGCTTACAACTAAACACTACAATTTGAGTATCAATTTTGGAAAATTGCTTGTATTATCAAATGCTCTGATTTTCAAAGGTATTTTTTTCTTGACTAGAGTAGACTACGTATGTCACTAAAAATATTACTAGGTAAGTTACGCTAAAAGCGGAGTAAATATTTCACCATTTCACTTTGCTCCATATTTCCCTACATAGGTCATTAAGATTACCAATACTTAATCAAAAAAATATAATAATTACATAGCCTTGCATATAAAGGTAAAAGATTCATGTCCGATCTGAATGTTTACATGCCCTGGGCATGTCGGGCAATATAATTTTGAACCATGCAATAGGTAAACAATTTTTATTACAATGAATGAAAATCATACTATATCACCATAGTACAAAAAATTCAAACTTTTACTTTGTAATATTATCACAATCCACTTAATTTTAATGTAAGAGAGCATTCATAGATGGTCAGATGTTAAGTTATCAGTTATTCAAATTTGCAGAAAAACAAAGTTTCCCATTAACTATATTGATTTGCTTTTACTAAGGAATGATTTTCATTTTATTTGCATGAAGTAATCAACTATTAATTTAAAGAAAGGATTCAATGCCAACACAACGTAAATTAAGCCTTCTGTATAACACATAAAAAATCATTGTGAAGTAGAGTAATATAATGTCTGCAGAATGGGGAATCGTACATAAGTTTTATATAACGAATTTCAAAATTATGTTTATCATTCATTTTTTTAAAGGATACGCATTAGGAAATACTTAGGATTAATTTAATATTTTTTATAGTTCTGTTTAAATTAATGTTAGATGAATGCCTAAAGTCAGTTTACATACTAAAAAAAAAAACAAGTAAGGTATCTTTGAGACAGAGTTTGAAACTTTATTTTGTGTGTGCCCTTTTAAGACATCGACAGTCGATCGAATTAAAACATACGGTTTGATAAAATCTGTCAAATAAAAGTTGTTACCAATTGTATTTAGGCCATTCTGTATGCATATATTCAAAATCATTCATAAACATCAAGAAGCTTAACATTGAGCTTGAAACATGTGCTACGCTACTTTCATGATTCACTTTGACGCAAATCATGAAAGCAGAAAAATATAAACACCCGTGCATTCTTCTGAATTACAATTTAAAGAAAATACTGCATTTGAATAAATATTAAAATGATTAACACCTTTTCTGTGCTGTTCCAACGTGCAGCTTACTTCCTCAATAATCATGGCTCCGTACTTTGTTTGCGTCTCCGTGTTTGGCCTCGGCGTCGAACCGTAGCTACGTAGTAGCGCGCATGCGCTTGGTGTCCCGATTGAAACAAGTGTCCATCAAACTAACGCTTGCAATAGCAGTGAACGCGGGTGCCGTTCAACTTGTTGAAAGTCTGCCGCAAACCAGTCACGTCAAATTTAACACAACAAGATAATATCAAGAAAAAATCAAATTTGTTGCAAGTGAGCATGCTATCTGGGATAGTACGGTCACATGTGAAAATAAATCAAAAATTAATTTATAATCTGTACTTTTGGTTACATTTTTTTAAAAAGGCAAATCAAGAAATAAATAACAGAGAGAACTACCAAAAAGAAAAAAAAAAGAAACAGGCTACAATATTAAACACTGAGAATAAAGAAATGTTTATTAAAACTACATATGTACTTTAAATAATATAAACTTAACAAAAGTATTATAATCATAAAACGTCTGTTTTTTACATAAAAACTGGTGTAAGTTGTCGAAACTGACCATTTTTGACCCCAAAACAAACATCTGTCAACCATGACATCTACCCGAAAGAAAGAGTTGCTTTCCTTCAAATATTTTTTTCCAGCTATACTAATACATACATATAGTAAGGTAGGTGCGGGTATTAAGGCCTGTCGGGTAATAAGGCCTAAACAGCGAAAATATAATTTAAAATGGTTGTAGCCGCTCAAAAACGCTATCCTAGATAGTTTACACTCCCAGATGGCACTTCAAACTGGTCGCAACGCCATGCTCAGTTGTTTTGACCAGCGAGCCCAGATTCATTTTCACGGAACGCTTGTAAGACATGAATAATAAAAAATCGTGAGAGTGAAATATAAGTATTTTTTGTAATATCATACTTTTATGCATAGTTTTGCGCTACAGTTATCTATCTTGAATGCTTCTATCGATATTTCATGTCTGAATGAAATAATATGATTGAATTATTGTACTTTTTTGTATTTTTTTAAATTCGACGTCAGCGGCTAATAAGGCCTACGAAAGTTGACCGTAGGTCTTATTATACTCCTTTTTTTGTAACGTAGTTTTTCAGCTGTGCATCTTATTTTGAACCTTTCTCAACATGGTATGAGTGTTTATTAGTAATTTCGGCTGTTTACGACTTGGTTAATTCTTATTTTAGTGCCTACATCACGATGCCCCCCAAACGAGCACTGTGGTCTGATAATGACTTAGTGTCGGCTGTCCAAGCAGTAAGAAGAGGTATGCTGAGCTCATATAAAGCAGCTGTGAGGTATAATGTTCCCAGGAGAACCATTAGAAACCATCTCCAGACCGGAAGTTTGAAAAAAAAAACACTTGGTAGAAAATCTATTCTCAGTGATGACCAGGAAGCTGATCTTGTCATCAGAATTTTGAGGTTTGCTGAAGTAGGGTTACCTGTGACACCACGTATTTTCCGACGCTTGGTTTATAAATTTTGTGAGCTTAATAACATACAGCATAATTTTAATAAACTTGCTAAAGTTGCTGGTAAAGATTGGTTTAAAGCATTTATGAAAAGACACCCGGAAATATCTAGACGAAAAGCTAAATTTATGAACCCGGCCAGAGCTCAAAAGCTTAACAAATTTATCGTTAATGATCACTTTAACAGACTGAATGAAATTTATGATAATCTGGACTTGAGAAGTCATCCTGAAAGAATATACAACATGGATGAGAAAGGCTGCCGTCTCACAATTCACCACCAGCAGACTGTTTTGGCAAAGAAGGGGATTAAAAGAGTGCATTTACAGTATTCGGAACACGCCGAAAGTGTCACAATAGCTGGATGTGTAAATGCATTTGGTACTGTTATACCACCAATGATAATATTTAAAGGCAAACGGTTGAAGGCAGAATTATATGACAATTTGCCACCGGTTTCTTTGGTAGAAAAATCTACAAAAGGTTATATGACTAATGAACTTTTTACAGAATTTCTAAAACACCTATCTAGATTTAAAAGTTCAGGAAAGTCCCTTTTAATATTTGATGGAGCGGCTTGTCACCTAGATTTAACAATCGTTGAAGTCGCCGATTCTCTCGATATATCATTATACTGTTTACCTTCGAACATCACTCATGAACTCCAACCCCTTGATAAAGCCGTCCATCGATCATTCGAACACCACTGGGATGCAGAAGTTTTATCATTTATGGAACAAAACCCAGACAAAAAGCTCACCAAGGCACAGTTTAATGTTATTCTTTCAAATGTCTGGTCTAAATGCATGACACATAGTAACATTATAAGCGGCTTTAAAGTCACTGGTTTGTATCCATTAAATCCACAGGCTATTTCAGAAACAGCTTTTGCTCCGTCTGTATTAACAGAAATTCCAGCTCCCGAAGCTGACAAATTTCAAGAAAAAAAATCGCAACCTCGCACCTTCCTCACGCCAATAACCCCAAGGCCTTCCACATCGACAGCACAAGATGAAATAATTAATAGTACCCCAAACAAACCTCCTGGAACGACGTACGGCATGGTTTACGGTTCTAGTTCGGACGATGAAGAGGACAATGTACCACTAGCTCAACTAAAAAAAAAAGCATTTCAGGAGCTTATGCGTACTCCAGTGAAAAATACTGAAAAAACATCAATTTTAAGAAGAAAATCTATTAATTATCGAGGAATTAACGTCACCAAAGAACTGTTTGAAAAATATAGAAAAGAGAAAAAAGCAAAAAATGACGTCAACCCTCAAAGAAAGACGATAAAAAAAAAAAAAAAAAAAAAAAACGATGTTAGTTGGTACTGTCACGCTTGTGAGGAGGATAAAATGATTGACATGAGGCCCTGTTCAAAATGCAACAGGTGGTATCATCATGAGCAATGCGTCGGTTTGACAGCCGATGAAGAAGATATTTTTGAGTGCCCTGACGGCTGGTATTTTTTTTTTTTTTTTTTGTTATTTTGAAGATTTTCAGCATGAGTAATGCTTAAGGATATTACAAATGATCTCAATTATCAATGTTAATAGCTTATTTTGATTATTTGCGAGTGTTAAAATATTAGGCCTTATTACCCTACCGTAGTATAATAAGGCCTAATTGCAAGGTTTTTTAAATAATTAATTTTATGTTTGTTTTCGGCAAGAAAGGCCGTTTTTTGTTATTTTCGTGTAGTAATTGAATGGTACATTAATTAAATTTGCAATTTGCTGATTCGGATCCTTTTCTTTCCATTTTATTCCAAATCTCCCTTAGGTAGGCCTTATTACCCGCGCCTACCTTATTACCAATAAGTATAACGAAAAAAGTAATAACAAATAAATTGGTAGCTCAGCCGGAGTAACGGATAATTTAATTTAAAAATCTCACCTAAATATTAGGGAGCTTCAAAATTATTCCATAATACCAATGTGAACAGAAAAAAAACACACACACACACACACACACACACACACACACACACACACACAGCGCTTTTTCAAATGGGGAAAAAATAGACAGTATTATCCTTAATTAAAACCTCTGAATAATGGAAATGGAATGTAATATTAAGCGACTTGGAAACGAAGTTGCCAAGCAAGTTAAAAATGAAGTCAAATCAATAGTTGATAGGAAGGATGTTATAGAAGACAAAAGGATCAACTGAAAAGTGATAAAAGGTACTTTTAGAAATAATTTTCGCGACAGAAAGTGTGAGAAGGACCAAACAAGTAACACAAAACATTACCAATGGATACATGGGAAAATTGCAAACAAAAAACTGCAACGGTTAAAGAAAAATGTTGATTAAAGCAGAAAGTAAAAAGGTACAAACTGAATATATTGTACTGTACCGAGAAAAATTAAATTTGAGATTGATTAATGACTTAAAATTTGAAAATGAATGTATTTCAAAAAAAAAAAAAGAAAATGCGATTTTGTCACAAGTACATCAATGCAAGGTTCCAAACTGCTCACCGTTCAAAAGAACGGTCGTTCATTTTTTAGGTGAACGAACGGATCCGTTCATTTTAAGGATTCGTTCTTTTTGACTCGTTCGTTCATGAACGACACAACCCTAGTTTCAGCCTATGTATGCAAAAAAACATTTCGCTTCGTATACTGTGAGAAAAGCAAAATACAGAGACAGATTGTATGCTGAAGATAAAATTAGGATGCAAATTTCAACAATTATTCCAGATGTAAAATGTACTTAGCAATAAAAAACAATTACAGCCAAGTCATTACAAAAAAAAATCATTATTTTTTCACAATTAAAATATTGCTGCTTTTGTTTATAATTTATAGAATATATTTTAAGGAAGAAACGGTACCTCACAATCCATGATCGCATTCAGATATTTGTACAGTGTTAAAATAAGGATGTAATTTCGTAAATTTGAGTGGAATGTAGTTTTGATGTCAAATTTTATTTGTCCTTAGGTCAGAAGGTGACTTCCAGAAAACGGTAAACTCAAAGGTGCTCCCACAGTTAAAATGGTTGAATACCCCTGTCTAGTAGATAAATTTGGTTTAAAAATTTAGCTGTATTTGTAATTAAATACAACAGGTTGAGAAAGGAGTTTCTCAAAATTAATATTAATAAAAAATTATAAAGTTTCACAACTCTTCAATATAGGTTAAATGGTTTAGCTACATTGGCTATGGAAGATGAGTTACTTGAACAGATCGGTTTGAAAAATTGAATCATAAATTTTCGCAGGATTAAAAGTCTGAAAAAAAGAGAAAAAAAAAACATTTCAGTTTTCTCTCTCCATCCCCCCCCCTAATTTTCGGGAAAAAAATACTTTGTACTGAATTTTAACTTTTTGCTGTGATATTCCTGTTTTAATTTTCATTTGACATATATAATTACCTTCGAACTCGAACAAACATATGCTTTATAAAATTACTAGCGGTACCTGCACGGCCTTGCCCGTAGTAGAATATTTAAAGGTCATTTGGTTAGCCTGTATATTTGCAGTTAGCGTCTATTATGCTTTAAGTAGGTATGTCCCCCCCCCCCCCCCCAAGATCTCGACACATTTTTTGACAGATTTGAAAACTTAGCATGTAGCTTAACATAAACCAGGGTAAGCATTAGAAATATTTTGAACGAAGATGGAAGTTTTTTTCCCTTCCTTGCTTAAAATGCAAAATAAGACATTTTTCCGAAATTAAACACTCTAGAAAATAACGTTGTAATAGCAATATTTTAATAATTTACTGAACATAATTCCAGAAAAACTAAGAGAATAAAAGCAGACGACTTTTCTTAACAGTTAAAATATTTCAATTTAAATCCTTTTTAATAAGCAAAAAGAATTTGAATGGCAAAAATAAGTACGTTTTTAAAAATGTTTAAAACAAAATTTAAAAGAAAAAGTAATGAACCAATCAAAGGGAGTAAAAGATGCAACCATGGTAAAATACAAAAGTTTATTTCCGTTCCGAACACAATTTCCATTTATCTTTAATTTTTGATTTTATTCTGGAGCTTAATCATTTAGAATCGTTTGACTTGCTTAAGAGAAGCCTTGGATGTTGGTTTTCTCTCAACGCTTTATACAGCTCTTCTAATGCTCGTAGAAACTTAAAATAAACATCATCTTAAGCAGAAAAATTCGATTTTTGATCACTTTTCGGAGTCATCTTTTTGATATGAATTTAGAAAACTCTGCTCCTAATTTCTTTATTTTTCTACCAATTAAGCTGAATTAGGTATCAATTTCATGTTAATACTTTTTTTCTTTCAGTATAAAAAAAACAGAAAATACTCTGTGAATAGTAGAGTGGTGCCACTCCTCTAAATCCAGGAGTCTCTTTATAAGTCTCTGAAGTACCAACTAATATCTGCATCATTATTATTATTATTATTTTAGTATACATAAATCAAGCTTTTACTACGCTCAAAAAGAAGAGTTTTATGTTGTTTTGAAACAAAGAAATTAAGTTTGCTTTGCAGAAAATTTACTTCAAATACAATTTTTTCTATAACTTTAAAGCTCTTTTGAGCTTACAAATGGCAAAAAACTTTTCAGAGCAATTTATGCTGGAATGTCAAAGAATTAAAAAAAAAAAATTGTATCAACTGTAAATCGTTATAAAGTTGTTCACTTTGAAAAAGAATTGTGAAAACATCTCCGTTTGACCTGACAAAAGAAAAAAAAAATCTTTTGACTGAAAATATACTAAATATTTAAAATAATAATAAGAAGAATAGTTTAAAAAACATTTCTAATGACCTTATTTTACAGTTTTTTCGACATTAAATGATAAAAATACATTAAATGATAAAAATAAAGTTATTACTATTGAAAAGTTTTCCTATAGCGTGAACTTGTTTTGATTACATAACACCTGACACAATGATCCTTTACCTCTACTGTTACATTAGTAATATAGTCCAACTCTAGATTTCTCAGAAGTCCTGTTTATTTCCTCTTTTGATACAAAGGAATAATGATTGAAAAGCATTCGAATGCCGACTGCATTTATTTTCAAAATTTACGCTATTTCTTCTTTCAGTTAAAAATTATCTTACTTTTTTTCTTTATTGCAGAACAACAAACAAAGTTTCCTTCAATACCTACGGTGTGAGTTCTCTAAAAAAAATGGTAGATTGAACACATTTCCTTTGTATCAAAAGATGAGAAAATCAGAACTTTTATCAATTTTAAATTAAGTTTCAAAGAGATTTTAAAATATAATTCAATCAGCGAACATGATCTTCTTCAGAGAAATCTAGAGTTGGGCTTCATGAGTAATGTAAGAGTGGAGAATCATTGGCAGGTGTTACGTAATCCAAACAAGTTCACGTTATGAAAACTTTTCAATGGTAATTCCTTTTTTTTTTTCTGTTTTTAAGGCCAAAAATAAATGCAAAATAAGGCCATTAGAAACTTTTTTTTAAACCATTCTTCTTACTATTATTCTGTATTTACTATGTTTTCAATCAAAAGTTTTTTTTTTTTTTTTTTTTTTTTTTTGTCAAGTCCGCTGAAGCGGAGGTTTTTGCACAATTATTTTCCAAAGGGAACAACTTTTTAACAATTTATGATTGATACAAATCAATTTTTGTTGCTTGACATTCCAGTATAAATTGTTCTAAAATGTTTTTTGCCTTTTATAATCTCGAAAGGGCTTTAGTTATAGAAAACTTGTATTTGAAGTAAATTTTTTGCACAAAAAAACTTTATTTTTTTCTATTTCAAAACAACAATAAACTTCTAGTTTTTTGAGCGTAGCAAGAGCATACCGAAAGAAACACTGTATTGGCAAAATCACCACACACAGAAAAAACTAACAAAAAACTGAAATGCTCAGAAACGCTGCATTGCCGCACTTAAAAACTATGATTTATACACATCCATGATATATCAGAGTAGAAAATATTCATCAAAAATCATATTAAAAAGAAAGCATTTACAGTATATAGGAGAATATCAAGAAAAGTTCCAATTCGCCCATGGAAATTTCTGATTTTTAAAGATTATTCAGAAATTAAAACTAATAGGGTATTTTAGCAACACATTACTTTTATATTTTTTAAAAAATTAGAAGCAAGGTTAAAGTGAACATTTACCCCCACTTTTTTTGGGGGGGGGGGAGGGGGTATTTGACTGTTGCAGATCAGATGCGAATGTAACAGATCTGACAAATGTTATAGATTTTTAAATTTAATGGGCATTATACATTACCTATATAACTTATATGAGTAATATAATATAAATGTGTAGTAAATACATGTAATAATTACATAAATTGTGTAATTTATGTTGATAGTTATCGAATTATAGCATCTCAAGTGAGTCATTCCATCTCAAATCAGGCAGGCAGGTATTAAAAGTGTCATATGAACATCCCTGATTTTTTGAAAAAAACTACAGTAGTTACAGCGAAGGGACATATGAAGTACCCGAAAAGAATTTTGCAAGAAAAAAATTTTTTTTTCTTCAGCTACAGCCTTACTAAAATTCTGCACGAAGTGGCCATTTAGGAAAAAAACAGCAAAGCACTCGAATTGAATTGGGCGCTATTTCAAAAGTATTTAACCTATTTGAATATATCTTTTTTTTTAAATAAATAAGGACATATATATCATTTAGACATCGTATTTGAAAATTTAGTGTTTATTTTCTGTAGTTTTATTTTTTGAGAAAAAAACCCGGGATTTGGTGTAAATCCACTTGTTAAGTATTAAAAGAAGTTTAAATGAGCTAATTTTTAGATTTTTAAAAAAAAATGGGTCTTTTTGAGTAATCTCACTTCAAAAATAGTTAATTTTTGAAACTTTTCTAAACTTCAAATTTTATTTCCAAGTCAGTATGCATCTGAGGATTATAATAAAATATTTTAGGAAACTCATATAAGGGTTTTAGACTGCCATCTCCGTTTAGTAATTTTTTTTTTTTTTCAATTGGGGAAAAATCATAAAATCGGTTAAATGCATTCTTTTCACCTTTTCTCTTTTCACCAAATTTTTTTTCTTCTCAATAAACCCATTTTTTTTTTTTTTCAAAAACGATGTCTAGATGATATATGGGTTCTTATTTATTTTTAAGAAAAAGAATTATTCAAATAGGTTAAATACTTTTTAAAAAGTGCACAATTCAAATCGAGTGTTTTGCTAGTTTTTTCCAAAATGGCCGAATTTGTGCTGAATTTTAGTAGGCTGTAACTGAACAGAAAAAAAAATGTTCTTGCAAAATCCTTTTGGGATATTTCATATGCTCCTTAGTTGTAACTACAGTTTTTTTTTTTTTTTAATCGGTGATAGTCATGTGACAGGCCCAGCCTGTTCTAAAATGGAATGGCTCTCACTCAGGTCTTTGAATCTTTTTAATTGAAATCTTTTCAAATTTCAATTTAAAAAGATTTTTAGAAACTCAATTTGTTAATTATAAATTGAGGAAAAAATAAAACATTAGTTAATAGTTTTTAAAATATTTTTTTTAATGCTTAAAACAAGATTAAAAAACGAAATTAATTCAAGACAGTTGGGAGGGGGGGATTTGCACAAGTTAAAAAATTTACTACTTAACAACAAAATTATAGTTTTGGGGGCAGTCGTTACGAACGAAGGTCTGAATATTGATGTGAAAGAAAAGGGGTGAAAAAACGGAGAAAATTTAGTTTGTGAATTCAAATTTTTGTGAGAAAATGATGTTTCAGAAGCATATTTTAAGAAATTAAACTACTTTTTAATCATGAGATAGTCAACGAACTCATTACACGAAGAAAGAATTGTGAAAAAACATCGGTAACGCAAGCATCAGTTCAGTAACAAATGGTTTCTACTTCGATAATACTGACATGATTACTACCGACATGACCCATTTTCCGCAGTATGATCGTTGAACATCGTTAATTAAAGATTCAAAAATTGAAACGCATTATTATTTTCATGGCAAAAATTTATTTTCTATTATGCAAAAATAGTTTGAAAAATTAATTAATTTGCTTTTTAATTTGCCCTACATACCGACTTTCACTTGGTAGATAGAGAAAAGTAAGGATTAAAAAATTCTTTGCTGTAATTCAATGCAACTGAAATAAAAACTTTTGATTGGAACTTATACATCACATAAAAGGCTTCTCCGCCCCCCCCCCCCCAATCCATTGGCGCCAAATAAATGACTAGAAATAAACCTCGAGAAGTTTGCACTTCAGTAATGATATGAAAACTTGAGATGAGCAATAATGGCTTTTTTTATCGATGTATTTTTTTTTTCTAAAACACAAAAGTTAATTCTCATAGATAAACATAACACTCGTTACTTCTTTTTGTATTTTGTTTCTGCTGCGATGTTTTATAATGCACAGGATTACTTTGAAAATTGCGATTCGAACATGGACACATTGCCGACATGGTTTTGAAGCAATAAAAAGAGGTCCAGTGTCATTGATTAAAATAAAACCTCAAATTTTTGTCATGGATTGTATGTGCGACAAAGTTTACTATATGAAAAAATATTTTTTTTTTTGATTGGAAGTGCTTGGGAAATTCATTTGGGACTTAAATTAGCATTTTTCCTGATATTCACTCATATACTTGCGTATCGCTTTAGCCTCCAACTTTTAAAGAAAAAAAAATGGAAAAAGAATAAAAAATGAATCCCGCGTTTAAATTATGGAGGTAGGAGTAGCTACATCCATGGTTTAAATAGATTCCCGATTGTTGAAAAAAAATTGGGAACGTTTTGACACTTTTTTTTTTTTTTGCAAATAAACTCTTCACAAAGAAAGGAAATGAAATTTTATTATCATGTTTACGATCTAGAATGAACAATAATCATATTTCTGCAAAGGCGCCCATGGGGGGGGGGGGGTAAGTGGGGCTCAAGCCCCCCCCCCCCTCCCTTTGAATTTAGAACTTCCTTGATTTTAGTACTTTTTTCTTTGCAAAAGCGTAAAAACATTTCTTCTTCAGCCGTTAATGAATAAGTTATTAAAAATGTCAAATTTTAATAACTCTAATCTGCACTGAAATCAGTTTCCATGGGGAAAATATCCTGCTAAACCATGGAGAAAATATCTGAGCCCCCACCCTTACAATTTTGCATACGGACGCCCTTGTATTCCTGTACGAAAAAATTTGTTTTCGAAATTTTTTTTAAATGGTACGTTTTTGGGAATTTCTGTTATCTGTCGCTTCTATTCTGTACTAACGTGAATGAAATATGTGCAGGGTCATTCTACGAAAATGTCAACCTGTAGGGCAAATTTTCAAACTCAATCAATATTTTACTATGTTATACATTATTTTAGATATTGTCTGTTTTTCAGCAGTTGGCACTTGACCACACCCCCAACACGTGGTATCGGACGGATCCGTATTTTGGGGATTAAGTTTCAGATCAACACTAAGAAAGGTTGCCAGTTGGCCATCGTTATCGCGCTGGAAGAAGACGAGTGTTCTATAATTTGCAAAGAAATCCTCTCCCACCTTCCCTCCAGAAAAAAAAAAGTGTGCTACAAAGACAATCGTTTGACTTAAAAGTATTTTAAGATTTGTACTATATTTCTATACATTTCGGGTTAATTTATGATTGATTTTGCGAAGGAAATCTAAACTTTCTGTTTTTCACACTAAGTTAACATATTTTGAAAACTCGGTGAACAGTTACAGGTGAAATTGGAAGGAAAATTTTTCATTTTATTCTGCTGAAATTTTCACAGCATTCAAACATGGGTTTTTCACAGATTTTCGAATTATGAATCTGTAATCGCATTTTGTTAACTTTGCTCATCAACCATTTCTCACCTTATTTTCGATCCAATTTTCTCCTTAAAAGCGTTTATAAAATATTACACAGTGGTATGGGATAAATGAACTACTTTTGCAATAGTTCAAACTGTTTTACTTCGAATATAATGAAGAGTTAATACATTTTCGAATTTAATTCGCAAAGTATATTGTTACTTTGCGAATACGAGCCATTTTTAAAAAATGCGTAGAATTTGTGAAGTAAACAATCAAAAATTAATGCCAAAAGATTTTTAACAATCACCGCATTGAAAAAATAATTTAAAAAAGAAGACGGCAGAAGACGACTTTAATTTCGAATTTTTCTGAAAATATCTCTCTGTCACCTCATTTTTAACCCATTTCAAACAGTCAATATTTTGTAAAAAATGTTGGGTTGATATAATCACGTAGAGACAGTATGATAAAGTAATGAACTACTATTTCAATTCTTAAGTACTTCTTTTTTACTACACATATTTAAAGCGTTAGAACAATTTTGGAAGCCACAGTAGGTAAGTTGCACTCTATGTGACACATTTCAATACTATAATACTATTTATTTATTTATTTATTTATTTTCAATATGGCTTTTATTCTTCAGAAATGAAATAAGGAACAAAACAAAAATTAAAGCTTTTTACATGCCAATATGGTCAGTGGCGGATACACCCGGCGGGCAACCGGGCATTTGCCCGGTGGGCCGGTCATGTTTCGGGCCGATCCGTTGCCCTGTCTACAAACAGTAAAATGTAAATAACGCTGCGTAAATTCTCTAGCTTCAATCCCTCTTCATGCATGGGCTTGAGCCGCGGATGGAGGGTGCAAGGCCGTCGCTAAGGGTGCCGTGGGGGTGCTACACCAGTCCAGATTTTCAGAAATGGGGCCGCCAATTTCATTTTAGTAATGCAATAAAAAACAAGGGCAAGTATTTAAAGTTGAAATACTTTTGTCCATTTTTCAAATTCATCTATGAATTGCAATTCTCATTTACTTTACTTATGAATGGCAATTCACAATTGTTATGAATTGTAGTTCATAACAATTGCGATAAAAGTGAAGAAAAGTATTTTTTCAACAAAGCTGTAACAGAAAATGCAGTCTTAAAACACAATTTGGAGCATCCAAAATTCTGTATTATAAAGATTATTAAAGTAAAGACCTTCTAAACGTGCGTTTCTAACATTGTTTTTGCGAAAAATAAAATATTCAGTTTCTCTCACTCAATATCCCTCGAAGGGTTTAAACCCACGGTTAAAGACCCTTGAATTTAAAAAATGATTATGTAAAAAACTATGACTCTCAAGGGCCGCCGATACACCGACATTTTCTACCATTTACCTCTCTTATTTTTTTTAAATGAAAAATATCATCCTGAAAATCAGAGTTATGTATATAGAAAAATACTCAGGCCCCAGAAATATGGTTTAACTAGAAGAAAAATTAAAATGTAGCGAGAGAGATAAAATATTGAAATTAATAGTCACACCAGTAGTTCTAAGTGTTTGAACGTAAAAATCGTGTATGAATTAAAAATTGAAACAAAACTTTATCAAGAGGTGAAGAAGGAATGATATTTAAAATAAAATAGAGTGAAAAAAAGACCAAAGATCGTTAAGGTTATTTAAGGTCACCAAAGCACCAGATCAGTTCAAAAAAAGTTTTTTTTTTTACCTGGGGCCGCAGATAGCTTGCATTTCAAGCAAATAAAAATACTAGGCTGGAAATGGAAAATTTTATTGTGGAAAATCTAAATGTAAATGATTTTGAAAGAGAACACTGTTGGAGGGTGTTTCATATTTTTTATCAATAAAATAAATAAAAGAAGATTGGGACGTAGCCAAAAGGGGGGAAGAGAGGGATCAAAAAGCAGTGTCGAAAAAATTTCGGTGGTCCATTAAGTATCTCCTTCCCATTATCGTCTAAAATTACTTTTTTTGGGCTTCCATCTCAAAAAAAAGAGAGGAAAACCCCCAAATCTCCACTTTGCCCATAACATCAGAAGATTTTTTGACATGTTCCCAAAAATTAAAGTAAAACCTCAAATTTAAATCTAAACACCACACACCAAGCAATTTTTGTAACTGGCCATAGTCCTTTCCCTATCAATCTACTTCGTTTCTCACTTTCAGATTCTGTATCATGTAAAAGTCCATGTCATGGTGTCATGGACTAACAGGTACACCAGACCTTTATATCTTCCATTGTCCATAACCTCATCTTTCCGCATTAAATATTACCCCTCTAATTTCTCTTTCCGAAGTTATGGTTGTTTACCGGGTGAAAGCCCTCGATCCTCTCCTCTAAGTAACACTATGAAAGATCGTTTATAACTCCGTTTTTGAATCTACAGCATCGAAAAATTTCAAAGACCCCTCCCCCTTCGTCATCATCAGTAAAGCACGTCAGAAATCTCGTTTTTAATGCTTCAATTTCGAAAAAATTCCAAGGAGAGCCTCGCCATAGCTCCTCCTCCTAAAATTATCAAAGATCGGTAAAAGTTTCGTTTTTGGAACTTAACTTTTGAATAACTGTCGATGTCCTAGTTTTTTTCAAAAAAAAAAAAAAAAAATGCTTACACAATTACCTTTTTAAGATTTCAATTTCAAAAAACAAAAAAATTCTTGGTGGATATTGCTCGAATCTCTCCTTTCCCACCCAAAATCGTTTAAAACTGCGTTTTCAGAGCTAATATTTTCAAATTTTCCCGGACCCCATCTTCCTAACATAATTGAAGGTAATATATAAATGCAAGTTCAGTTTCATTTCTAAAAAATTGCCGAAAGAGAAGGGTGCCTTCGAGCCTCCGCTCTCCCTAACATCACCAGAGATCATTTAAAATTGCGTTTTTAGGATTACAGTTTGAAAAATTTTCGGGGGAGAGACCCCAGGATCTCATATTTCTGGCTCAATGTTAAACTTACAATTAAGTTTCTAATGCTAATATTTAATAACTCCCATATGCAAGAAAATCAATCTACTCCCTATCTCTCTCTGTATTGATACATGTGTTTGAAAAAATTAAGGGGTCGCACACACACACCCCTCACATCCCTAATAACCTCCCTATTCTAACTGAAGTAATGTTAGAAGATATCATTACAAAAATAATCAATACAGCACCAGGCAACTTAAAAATACTTAAATAGATTATTACCATCACTTTTTTTTTTCAAAGGTTTAGCTTATCTTGTATCAATTGTTCACCATTAAAACACAGAAAAGAATCCCATCTGTTAAATTTTGTTTAAAAGAAAGTATTTAATTTTTTTGAATAGTTTCGTCATATTTAATTGATGTTGTTTCCCAATCATTTTTGCAAAAAATAGTATCTATAGAAGCTATGGGGCCGCGACATCCCTTTATGCCAGGGCCAATTTCTTTAACCAATCCGCCACTGAATATGGTTATCTACAGGGTAATTGAATAAGTGTCTGAAACAATGATTTATGTTACTGTTTTGACCTATTTAGTTTTGAAAAAAAAAGCATATATTTTTTTGTATTTACAAGTTTTTTCTATTACTCTAAAAATAATTAAGTTCAGCCAGTACTTTTACGGAACAGCGTTACGTGTGGGAATCATAAAATAGGCAAAAGTTTATTGCCCGCATTGTAATATAGCTCTGAATTTAAAATGCGTAATTTGTAACAAGAAACGGATGCTCAAGTCAACCTATTCAGTTGTTCAACATATCGCACATAGGCAAGGAAACTGACTCAACTCAAAAAAAAAAAAAAAAAACAGCAATGGAGAAAATTAAGGTTTAACGCAGTAGTAATTTCAAGAGATTTAGTCTCAAATATTACTGCGCAATCAACTTATTATGTGATGTTTACTAATTAGTTTTTGTAGTATGGATGCATAATGCCATACTTAAAGCTCAAAAATATACTTCTAAATTATGAAATGTTAAAGATATGTCACTATTGATGATATCGTTTCTACGTCTCCACGCAGGGGCATTTAGGTGCGATTTTTGTGTCGAGAATGATTTTAAATCAATAGCTAGTATGGTTTTCCCAAATTTTGAATTGTGTCACTTTCCTTGCCGAAGAGCGATATGATTCTTTGTTAAAAACATACAAGATCATTAAAAAAATCATGAATAGCGCTATCTGGGGAAGGGAGGGAGCCGGGCTTTTCCCTTATAACAATAGGGAAGTTGCAACCTATTAAATGTTCATATTTTGGCTATTGGATATTGTTAATTGACCCTCAAAACTAAAAAATTCACCATCGCCGAATTTTAAAACACCGTGGTTGATTTTTAATGAATTTTTAAAAATCCATGCGCAAAAGTGCGCGCTTCTGAAACGTCACGAGCCTACGTCACAGGGCGCGAATGGGCAGCCTTCCGCCGAAGATCCCTTGTTTTCGCTAGGAACATTTTGAGCGCGCTGATATTTTTATTTTTTAGAAATTCAATAATCCTTTTGAACACACTATGGAGACCGGATTCTTTAAAGCACAATCTAAATAATCTTCCTCATGTAACATCAATGAGGATATTCGAATATTTCCGAGAGGATGAGAGGTTTAATGTTCCAGAAACGCGAGGAGTTAAATGCGAGGAGATAAGCCTTTTACGTTTCGTCTTCGAAGTCGAATGCGTGACCTTCGGCTTCTTCCCTATCGGAAGAGTGCATGACGTCACAAGCGCTTGAACTTAAAAAATTAATTTAAAAAAAAAATACTTATCGTATCGCAAAAATTTTTTCACCTATGATGTTCATACCTGTTACTCTATCATATAAAAATAAAATTGAAAAATCGAAAACTTCCCTATTGTTAGCGCAATTTTGGTGACGTAGAGCAAACCTAAGGAGTCTTTTACAAATGGGGTAGGGAGGGAGGGTTCGGGGTTTACGAACTTCTGACAGTTTGTCTCAAGGGGTAAAGAGGGGATTACAAGAAATGTGACCTCACACATTTTGGTCCAAAAAAAAACCGTTCCTTATAGCAATATGTTCATCTAACATTGCGTGAGATGTGACGGGGGAAGAGGGTAAGGTGAAGTGGGACATCATTTATGGACAACCCGTGTGGATGTTAAGCTACTATACTGAAGTGTTATAATTTTCTTCGTTTCTGGCCCCCCTCCTGCAGGAACGAGGTCAACACCCACGAGTTGGAAAATGCCCGCTCTGGGGGTGGTCGTTAGCTCTTAAGGCGGTCCTACCGATGAACCTATAATTTTAAAACAGTATTCAAACGAAAGTCACTTTTTATAAAGCACCTCAAATTATTACATATTTTTAAACATTAACATTCATGTAATATTTAGAGAAATAATCTCGATTTTAATAGTCAATTACATTGATATATTTTAGATTGATTTTGTATTGTTTTCTCATTTACTTTTATTTCTCGCATGTAAATCCTTTCTGGAACAATAGGCCATTCCGCACCTTTGGATCAACCAGGTTTGGGGGGAGGGGGCAGTTTTTGTTCGAATAATGTTTTCAGCATTTTTTTAAAATTATAACCGCTACTTTAGATCTACTGACTGTATATCTACTCTATAAGATCTGAAATTTTGTGCAATCCATACAAATGCACCAAAGATAAACCCCTAGAGCTGTTGAGTAACCTCCCCCCCCCCCCTCAAAAAAAAAGAGCGGGAAAAGGAGAGAGAAGTCTTCAAAAAGAACGCAACCCTTAAGCATCTCAATGTCACAGTCTGTGCGCTAATGAAATTTTCACGCTCCCCCCCCCCCTTTTTCATGAGCGCACTTGCAATTTTTAATCTAGGACGTTGGTGTTTAAAAGAATACCGTACAAAATTCAAAAGGCCTATCCTTTCATTCATTTTATAAAATACCTAACGGTTCTTTTTTTTTTTTTTTTTTTTTGTATACAATATTTATAGTTTTGAAATTTTCAGTTTAAAAAGTAAAGATTCCTCGGAGACGACAACTAAGCGAAGCGGGAAACGAAAGGAAAGAACACAAAGACAATTTCAAATTTAAATGCACGCCAAAGTTAGGGTTGTCTCAATGAGGAACCTGCATGCATTTTTTTTATTTATTTTTTTAATGAAAATTTAAGCCATTTTATAATGATAGACACCGATTTCAGTTCATTCGGACTACTAGTTATTTTTAATTGATTTTTAAAGTCTCCCGATTAGCCCAGCCCCCTTAGTTTCCCCATCTCCGCTGATGACGTCAAGATTCATTCCCGCTCCCCGCTTCTTCTAGCACTGGACACACGAGCGTGTATAGAACATCGCAAGCATTCCCAAGATGGCTCCACGCACAAACTGCCGAACTGCAAGTACTATATTGTATCTCATTGCAAATATTCAGCATCGTACAGAACAAGTTGAATATTTTTAGAGTACCAAGAGATAAAAATAGTGCAATGCCATCAACACTATTAAAAAGAGAGAGAGAGAGAAAGAAAAAAACTAAACTGTGTTATTCACTCTTCTGTTGTAAAAGTTACTTTACAGAAACTAACAGAATTGTATATTAATTATATAAAATTGTTTTACTTTTTACAAAAGCTATCCCTGATCAGTTCTCTTTTTTTTTTTTTTTTTTATCCTTCGAATTGAAACGAGTTTATTTTCTTTGAGGATAGAATGTTATTTTCATGTATTGATTTATTTCATTTTGCTCTGCTTCAACTATTGCATTCAAAAGAATTATTGAAATCAAAAGTCTCGATTTGAATTTTGAGTAATTTTTAAGATTTAAAAAAAAAATGAAGAGGCTTTTTGAATGATTTGCATCTCTAGTCTGCAAAATTCATGAATAAAAATAATAATGAATAAATAAAATACTTTAGGAGCAAACAATAAAAATGAGGAAGAAACGTATTAAAGAAATGATAAATTCTCAAAAATTTTTAAATTTAAAATCATATTTCCTTTTTACTTCAAAACATATTGAAAGAAGTAGAAAATTCGAAAGGAGTTACAATAAAGATTAATATAGTTTTCACGTATTAATTTGTAATACTTTCCTCTGCTCTAACTTCTGCGTCCAAAACCCAGGTCGTACGAAGACGTGACGTTACCCCCCCCCCCCCCTCCATGCGACCAGAAAAATTAAGCTGGTTCGTTGTAACTTCAATGCACAATAGACGAACGTCTTCGTAATTTAATTGTTAATGAATAAAAATCTGAATTTTATAGGTAGTTAATATTAAAAAAGTAGCAAATGAAACTTTTTATATTTGTTAAGTGTTAGCTTTTCAAAAACAATTTTCGAAAAAAGGAATACTGTTAAAAAACTAAATTATATTTATCTGTAAAATGTCACTACATCAGATTAAAAAAAAAGCAATCAAAAATTAATTCACTACGCATTTAAATCAATCTGAAAACATGTATAAGCATTTAAAAGCAAAAAATAATGAATATTAATTAATATAACACATTACGTATTATTTTTCAGATCAATAATAACGATTTGAACTGGCCAAAATAAAAAAAAAGATATAAAGAGAATGGTGTTGTTTCCGAAATTTATAAGAAATATTTTTTCCTGAAAGAGCATGCTTAAAAACATAGGATTTGACCATTTTTTAAATAATTTGACAAAGTTTAATATTCTTAAAAATTATTTTAATCGGTGCGCATTTTCAATTTCCTTTTTTTACGCTTCTGCACATGACATCACAAGTGATGAAATATCATTCACTGATGCCATTACCGCAGAGCACACTATTTAATTCGCTTCTGAATTATCATAAACTGGAAACATGCTAGAAAGCAAGCGTAAACATTCAGCGCACCAGTGGAGTGCGCGCCAAAGTTCATCACTTTTGATGTCATAAAGACCACGTCTTGTTTTAAAAATCGGACGTTTTGAAATATTAATTAAAAATTGAACGTTTTGAAAATAAAAGATTTTCCTGGCTCCGTGTTATTTCTTTTTCCTTCTATAAACTTCAGTTATTAAAAGTAGTACTTTTGACTGATGGAAACAACTCCATTAGAAAAAAAAAAGCGCTTAAATTTGACAAACAAATATAGAAAACAGTAAAGTGTTGATATCTGCTTAATGTTATAAACTATTAAATTAAGAAGGTTTATTTCCCCATATTCCATGCGGGGAGAGGTATCTGCCTAGCTTGACACTAGCAATTTGTTTGATATCTTCTTAATTTATTTTTTGAGTGTCATTATTTTTCATGGCTAAAATGGCACGTAGTGTTCATTTGCTCTGCCTCATTAATGAACACAAATACTGTTTTATGAATGTCAGCATCTTTTGCAAGCTGTGACAGTCACTCAGGCCTGATTAAGGCACATGTCTACTAGGCCCTGGGCCTGGTGTCAATCTTCCTAAGGGGCTTTGAATTTTTAAAAAACCTATGACAGCATTAAAAAATCATGTATTTTTGTGAAAATGAAAAAAAAAAATCATGAATCATGTTTTAAGTAAATGTTAAACATTATTTTGCGTTGACTTAAAGTGATAGAATAGAGGAGGGGGGGGGGGGCTTCCAAAGCATTGTAGGTCTTGGCCTCAATTTTAGTTAGTCAGGCCCTGCAGTCACTGGCACTGGTCTAGTTCGTAAAATTCTGAGTGGTATCCATAAATATGGAAATAAATCTTTCATTTTTGTTTTCTTTATTAATTTTTAAATTTTACTTTAAAGTGATTTTATTTTGAATTAGTTAATGATGTACAGCTCAAAATGAATTTTTCAAAAGGGGGGGGGGTTGTGTCTCAATAAACCGTACGCCCATGACACATAGCGGGTCAATAAATGCTCTGTATTTAATTTATTGTGTAGTTTGAAGTAATTTACTTGTGAATAAAATATTGATGTTCAATTCAAAGTAAGTTTTCTTGTTGTCGGAATTTCGGGGGTTGAGGGTGGGTGATTCAGCTAAGATATACACCTCTTCCTCTTCTGATGATCAAAATAAGAGCACCTTTGTTTTCAATAAACAACGGCAAACCACGCTGCGCTCCTATTCCCTTCGTTTCGACTCCTTCGGAACCGGTTCTATTGTAACCCAGGGACTGAATCTTGACGTTGTGCATGCTCCTCCTCTTTTTGTGTCACGTGAGCTTCGTTCCAATTTTAGCTAATTTTAAGCTGTAATTTTGAAGAATCCAAGTCAGTTTTTTAAAAACTGAGTTGATTTTTGGGAGTTTTAAGTAGAAGAGTATTCAAATCAATCAACTTTCCGCGATTACCCGAACCATGCAGGTTCCTAGCATTCAACCTCGCCCTAAAATTAGCTCTGCTTTTAGGAAGGCGTGCCGAAGTGCCTTTTCCTCATGAATGCACAATACAGCATTCTTAATTTTCGAATCTGCTAAAACATTTTTCAAGATGGCTGCCGTGCGTAGAATAATTACTGTTTGAAGATCTTCAACAACAACATGTAAATTTCAACTATAAAGCATTCAAGAAAAGCGACTGTAATTTAAACATGTACATTTTATACAAGCATTTTTTTTTTCTTCCTCGTTTAGCCTGATTTGAATTCTGTGTTAAACGGCCTGTTACGTTCGTCATAAAACGACGTATTTCCCTGCCATACTTTTTAAAAAGGACCATAAAAGGAAAATTGTTGCTTTATTCCCTTCCCAAGAGCTGCCTATAATGCATTATTTAACATGTAAAATTTTTATTAAATTACCTTAACAATTAGTTATCAGTGTGACGAACGTAACAAATTGATTGTGACGAACGTAATCTCTTGAAACAAACACTGTATCTTTTGAACGTTTAGTTCAATGAGAAGTAAATGAAATGTACATTTTGAAATAATTTAATTTTTTGAATGTCACTGCATAATATTTTGTAACGTTCGCAACTATTAACTCGATTTTTGGAATTATATATATATATATATATATATATATATATATATATATATATATATATATATATATATATATATATATATATATTAGGGTGGTCCTTATTTTTGAAGTTACAGATATTTTACGTGACGCCCCTCAATTTGTTCCATTATACAAATAAATGATCCATGCAAAATTTTAAGTCAATCCATGAATATTAACCCGTGCCCCTAGGGCCCCCTTTTTTTCAGTTTCGAAGAAAAAATTGCGGATTTTCTCATTTTTATGTAAAAATATTCTTACGTCTTATATTTAAAGTAATTTTGATTCTCAATAGATGTTGCTACTTCCACATGAACCATTCTCTAACTTTTATTCTGTAAAATTTTACATATTACAGCTGATACATGTACACCAATGGCCTTGAGACCGGCATACCGCTATTCGCGTTCTTTTCAAACTAAGCGGCAGGGGAACATTTCTTTCCTCCAAGATGGACACAAGAGATTCTAAAGGCCACTAATGAATGGCCTGGGCCATTAATGAATGATCTTTGACAACAATAAATTGCCTCCTCCAGGCTTTGGGAGTGTTGATTTAGAAAGTTTTCTGTGTATGTAATAGGTGTGGTAAATAGGATCACTAAGTTTCAATGCCATAAATATAAGTAATGGCAATTATATTTTAATTCGCTGTTCTTTAATTATAAATATACTTAAATGTTTATGCATTCTTAAAATATAAATTTTGAAAAATCCTCGATTACTCTACCATAAAAATATACTCTATTTTCCATGTCTGAAATATAAATTTTAAAGAATTCCATATCGGAATAATGTAAAAATCTATACTTTAAATTGTCTTCTTTTTCAGTACATAGTCCTTTATTATCATCAAATTCTTCTTGCAATTCACAAGATTTAGAAACCGAAATGGGTATCTATCCTAACCTGTTGAAACTTTTTTCTATATCTGATCTACCACAACGCAAAAAAGCTTGACAACTATTGATATCTGCTCGCACTTCATCAATGTTAGACGTGCCATATTAGAGACAAAGATGCTGTTCATGTATTAACAGCCTATGTAGATGCAGTAAATTTAAATCCAAATCACGTTATGATCAGTCGTACATCCCTTAAGAGAGCAAGAGAAAGTCTTCGAGAGGTAAAATCAGATTTCATGAATTTAAACTTAATTTTTTTAGTTATTCACTGGGATACAAAGCTACATCCAGATGTAACTGGGGGGGGGGGGGAGAAAGAAAACGCCGCCGCTGCGCGGAAAGGCTTACCGTGATAGCTTCAGGTCCCAATGTTGAACAGCTATTCAGAATTCCTAAGATATTTCTTCAGTTGTATATGATATCTTAGATGATTGCTCTTTATTGCTAACTGTTCAAGTTATAGTTTTGATACAACGGCTTACAATACCAGGTCGTATAAATTGTGCATGTAATTTTTTAGAGCAAAAGCAGAACGGCGATGCATTACATTTGGATTGCCATCATCATGCACTTGAAATCGCACTGAAGAGTGTCTTTAAAGAAGTTTTTGCCTTTCTTAGTTCTAGACTCGATATTCCATTATATAAGCGCTTCAAAATTTTGTGGAAAGATCTCCATCATTCAGAACTTATAACATTTCAATCAAGTACACATGTCACTTAAATTCTAAAAGACGAAGTTGATGACATATTATTGTTCGTAGAAAGCAAAATTGAGAAATATTGCAGAGAATTCTCATAACTTGTAATAATATTTCTTGGTGAAGTCGTCCCTCCTACAGGGTTATGTTTTCGCCAACCTGGAGCTTATCCCTGAGCCAGATGGGTGGCAAAAGGAATTTATTGTTTGAATATTTATATATATAGGAAACAATTTAAATTGACCTTACATGAGGAGAATGTCCGTAAAGGCTGTTTTACATATAATGTTGTATGAAAATATGGTTTTTCGCACCAACCTAGTCTAGGCTCTTTAAAATAATGTGTTTAAAAAGCTAGCAGTGTTCAAAATGATGACAAACATGCAGCAGAAACAGTGATTGGAAAATTCATAAATCACACTTATGGTACTTAGGGATGAACTAGTAGCTTTATCCGTATTGGATGAAGGAATTAACATTGAAGATAGGAAAAGACTACTCCAAAAAAATGCTGGCTGAAAAGAAAGACGTGACTGATGACTGTATAAAAAATTAGAAGATTTGGAATACTTTCTTAGTAAAGATCTTCCTCTTTATAGAATCAATTACAAGTCAATAAAACTGTTTGATAAGTTACAAACACCAAAAGATGTTTTCCTATATTTGATCCTGATTCATGGCAAAATGAAGGAAGCTATTTAAAGGGAAGAGATATCGTTAAAATGCTGAGAGTTGTGAATGATACAACTGAAAGAGGAGCACAATTAATCGAGGAATTTCACCATCAATTTACGAAATATAAGTCATAAGAGCAATTTAGCACTTTACAAACAGTCCAAGACTATCGGGAGAAAAATTCATGCGATTGAAATACATTGAGAAAAGCGTACGATTAAGGTAAACTTTCTAAAGCACTATTTCATTTTTATTCAATGTAAAATCTTTAGATGATATGAAGTAATTAAAAAGATTAATTTTAGTGCTACCTCGCTGTAAAAATATTTTGCAAACCTAGCAGAAACGA